>NC_088243.1:90763974-90776474 GCF_036934945.1 Oncorhynchus masou masou | reverse complement strand
GAGCGAGAGAAGAGAGATGGGGAGGGGGACAGAGGGAGAGAGAGAGAGGAAGAGCGAGAGAGAGAGATGGGAAGGGGGAGGGAGGGAGGGAAGGTGGGAGAGAGAGAGGTAGAGCGAGAGAGAGATGGGGGGGTGGAGGGAGAGAAAGAGAGGTAGAGCGAGAGAGAGATGGGGGGGTGGAGGGAGAGAAAGAGAGGTAGAGCGAGAGAAGAGAAGACAGGCTATGTGCACACAAAATGAGGTGGAAACTGAGCTGCTCTTCCTAACCTCCTGCCAAATGTAAGACCGTATTAGAGACACATATTTTCCGCTGATTACACAGACCCACGAAGAATTCGAAAACAAACCCAATTTTGATAGCAGCAAGATGTGTGACCTGTTGCCACAAGAAAAGGGCAACCGGTGAAGAACAAACACCATTGTAAATACAACCCATAATTATGAATATTTATATTCCCTTTTGTACTTTAACTATTTTCACATCATTACAACACTGTATATAGACATAAAATGACATTTGAAATGTATTTATTCTTTTGGAACTTTTGTGAGTGTAATGTTTACTTTTAAATGTTATTGTTTATTTCCCATTTGTTTGTTATCCACTTCACTTGCTTTGGCAACGTTAACATGTCTTTCCCATGACAACGTTAACATGTGTTTCCCATGACAACGTTAACATGTGTTTCCCATGACAACGTTAACATGTGTTTCCCATGACATTATCGCCCTTACATTCAATTGAAATTGACAGACAGACAGACAGACAGACAGACAGACAGACAGACAGACAGACAGACAGTTAGACAGACAGACAGACAGACAGACAGACAGACAGACAGACAGACAGACAGACAGACAGACAGACAGAAAGAGAGGGATTAATACTGACAGTATGGTTACTCAGACAGGAAGAGAGGGATTAATACTGACAGTATGGGTACTCAGACAGGAAGAGAGGGATTAATACTGACAGTATGGGTACTCAGACAGAAAGAGAGGGATTAATACTGACAGTATGGGTACTCAGACAGAAAGAGAGGGATTAATACTGACAGTATGGGTACTCAGACAGAAAGAGAGGGATTAATACTGACAGTATGGGTACTCAGACAGGAAGAGAGGGATTAATACTGACAGTATGGTTACTCAGACAGGAAGAGAGGGATTAATACTGACAGTATGGTTACTCAGACAGGAAGAGAGGGATTAATACTGACAGTATGGGTACTCAGACAGGAAGAGAGGGATTAATACTGACAGTATGGGTACTCAGACAGGAAGAGAGGGATTAATACTGACAGTATGGGTACTCAGACAGAAAGAGAGGGATTAATACTGACATGGGTACTCGGCAATGATGTTTAGGCCAAGGTATGTATCGTTTTTTTGGGTGCTCTAGGGCAACGGTGTCTAGATGGAATTTGTATTTGTGTTGCCATGGTGACTGGACCTTTGTTTTGGAACACCATTATTTTGGTCTTGCAGAATCTGTGCAGAAGATGTTGGTGACAGAAGCACCAGATCATCAGCAAACAGTAGACATTTGACTTCAGATTCTAGTAAGAGTGAGGCCGAGTGCTGCAGACTGTTTTTAGTGACCTCGCCAATTCGTTGAAATATATGTTGAAGAGTGTGGGGCTCAAGATACATCCCTGTCTCACCCCACAGCCCTGTGGAAAGAAATGTGTTTGTTTTTTGCCAATTTTAACCCCACACTTGTATAGCAAATTGATGGAAAGCGGAAAGGGGGAAAGGTGTGCAGGGTGAATATGTGGTCTGTCGTACGGTAATTTTGTAAAAAGCCAGTTTGACATTTGTTCAGTACATTGTTTTCGCTGAGGAAAGGTACAAGTTTGCTGTTAACGATAATACAGATTATTGTGGTCAAATTTGTCTCAAACTTTGTGGATTACGGTGATCAGTCCTTGGTTCCAAAATATTTTGGAAGATGCCAGAGCTACGCATGAAGTTAAAGAGTTTAAGTATTAAGCCAATTGGAATTTGTGGTCTGTATATTTAATCATTTCATTTAGGATACCATCAACACCACAGGCCTTTTTAGGTTGGAGGGTTTGTATTTTGTACAGTAGTTCATTCGATGTAATTAGAGAATTCAGTGCGTTCTGGTCTTTAATAGTTGATTCTAAAATGTGTATTTGATCATGTACAGTGGACAAAAAAGTATTTAGTCAGCCACCAATTGTGCAAGTTCTCCCACTTAAAAATATGAGAGAGGCCTGTAATTTTCATCATAGGTACACTTCAACTATGACAGACAAAATGAGAAAGAACATTTCCAGAAAATCACATTGTAGGATTTTAAATGAATTTATTTGCAAATTATGGTGGAAAATAAGTATTTGGTCAATAACAGAAGTTTATCTCAATACTTTGTTATATACCCATCTATAGCATTTCCTAATATTATTCAGTTCCTTTGACTTCATGATTGAGTATTGCTCTGTTTAAGTAGACTGTGATTTTGCTGTGGTCTGATAGGGGTGTCAGTGGGCTGACTGTGAACGCTCTGAGAGACTCTGGGTTGAGGTCAGTGATAAAGTAGTCTACAGTACTACTGCCAAGAGATGAGCTATAGGTGTACCTACCATAGGAGTCCCCTCGAAGCCTACCATTGACTATGTACATACACAGCGTGTGACAGAGCTGCAGGAGTTGTGACCCATTTTTGTTGGTTATGTTGTCGTAGTTGTTGTGTGTAGGGTGGCATATGGGGGAGGGAATGCTGTCACCTCCAGGTAGGTGTTTGTCCCCCTGTGTGCTGAGGGTGTTAGATTCTTCTCCAGTTCTGGCATTTATGTCACCACAGACTAGTACATGTCCCTGGGCCTGGAATTGATTGATTTCCCTCTCCAGAATGGAGAAGCTGTCTTCATTAAAGTATGGGGATTCTAGTGGGGGGATATAGGCAGCACACAGGATGACATTTTTCTCTGTTGGGATAATTTCCTTTTGAATTTCTAGCCAAATGTGAAATGTTCCTGTTTTTCTGTCAGTTGAGCTGTAGCGTGTCCTATCAGTCTGTTGAGCTATAGCGTGTCCTGTCAGTCTGTTGAGCTGTAGCGTGTCCTGTCAGTCTGTTGAGCTGTAGTGTGTCCTGTCAGTCTGTTGAGCTGTAGCGTGTCCTATCAGTCTGTTTAGCTGTAGCGTGTCCTATCAGTCTGTTGAGCTGTAGTGTGTCCTGTCAGTCTGTTGAGCTGTAGCGTGTCCTGTCAGTCTGTTGAGCTGTAGCGTGTCCTGTCAGTCTGTTGAGCTGTAGTGTGTCCTGTCAGTCTGTTGAGCTGTAGCGTGTCCTGTCAGTCTGTTGAGCTGTAGCAGGTCCTATCAGTCTGTTGAGCTGTAGCAGGTCCTATCAGTCTGTTGAGCTGTAGCGTGTCCTGTCAGTCTGTTGAGCTGTAGCGTGTCCTGTCAGTCTGTTGAGCTGTAGCGTGTCCTATCAGTCTGTTGAGCTGTAGCGTGTCCTGTCAGTCTGTTTAGCTGTAGCGTGTCCTATCAGTCTGTTGAGCTGTAGCGTGTCCTGTCTGTTGAGCTGTAGCGTGTCCTGTCAGTCAGTTGAGCTGTAGCGTGTCCTATCAGTCTGTTGAGCTGTAGCGTGTCCTATCAGTCTGTTGAGCTGTAGCGTGTCCTATCAGTCTGTTGAGCTGTAGCGTGTCCTATCAGTCTGTTGAGCTGTAGCGTGTCCTGTCAGTCAGTTGAGCTGTAGCGTGTCCTATCAGTCTGTTGAGCTGTAGCGTGTCCTGTCAGTCTGTTGAGCTGTAGCGTGTCCTGTCAGTCTGTTGAGCTGTAGCGTGTCCTGTCAGTCTGTTGAGCTGTAGCGTGTCCTGTCAGTCTGTTGAGCTGTAGCGTGTCCTGTCAGTTGAGCTGTTTCGGCAGGTGGAGTAGACAACTCTCTTCACATTTCTCTTGTCTCTCCCTCTCTCTAAATCTCTTTAATCCAATATTTACTGGGTGTTACATCTCTTCTTTCTCTCATCTTAGTTCTTCTTTCTCTCCAGAATCAGTTTTGTTGCCAGGAAACTAGAGTCCTCTTTCATGTGGTCTGAATTATTTAGTTGATTGTTAAAGTTCTATCACTGTCCACACATGCACCCTGACCCCACGACCACACACACCCTGCCGATGACCCCACGACCACACACACCCTGCCCCTAACCCCACACCTCTCTCTCTATCCCCAGGACGTCTTGATGATGGGGGAGGAGTTGATCTCAGAGCCATATTACTGTCAGTTGGAGGCAGAGACGTGCAGAGTGTTCTCGGAGCAGTTGGGTCGTTTCTCTCTGGTGGGAGAATCTCTAAACATGTCCGCAGCTAAGCGTCTCCGTCTGGTGCTCTTCTCTGACGCATACTGCTCTACCCTAGAGTATAACATCAGAGTCTACTGCATGGATGATACACAAGATGTCTTCAAGGTAAGGAACCTAGATACACACACACCTTTGGAACCCCACAGAGGTGTTGTTTCATCCACACACCTTTAGAACCCCACAGAGGTGTTGTTTAATCCACACACCTTTAGAACCCCACAGAGGTGTTGTTTAATCCACACACCTTTAGAACCCCACAGAGGTGTTGTTTCATCCACACACCTTTAGAACCCCACAGAGGTGTTGTTTAATCCACACACCTTTAGAACCCCACAGAGGTGGTGTTTAATCCACACACCTTTAGCACCCCACAGAGGTGGTGTTTAATCCACACACCTTTAGAACCCCACAGAGGTGGTGTTTAATCCACACACCTTTAGAACCCCACAGAGTTGGTGTTTAATCCACACACCTTTAGAACCCCACAGAGGTGTTGTTTCATCCACACACCTTTAGAACCCCACAGAGGTGGTGTTTAATCCACACACCTTTAGAACCCCACAGAGGTGGTGTTTAATCCACACACCTTTAGAACCCCACAGAGGTGTTGTTTCATCCACACACCTTTAGAACCCCACAGAGGTGTTGTTTAATCCACACACCTTTAGAACCCCACAGAGGTGTTGTTTCATCCTGTCTGTTAAAGGCTGATTTTACATCCTGACTGAAATGTGCCTCCCGGACACTCGAGCTACCTAGAGTGTGTGTGTGTGTGTGTGTGTGTGTGTGTGTGTGTGTGTGTGTGTGTGTGTGTGTGTGTGTGTGTGTGTGTGTGTGTGTGTGTGTGTGTGTGTGTGTGTGTGTGTGTGTGTGTGTGTGTGTGTGTGTGTGTGTGCGCGCCCAACTTAAATGAACACCCCCTATGGGCCCTTGTCAAAAGTGGTGCACTATATAGGGAATATGGAGGCGTTTGGGAAGAGCCAATATGTGTTCTGAGTGGTTAACGTATCTGTTAAAGAAATGTCTCGCTGTGTAACGACTGATAGAGCTGTGTGATATCGAGATTACCAAACAGCAGGACTTAGTGTTAAATCAACCTGTAAAAACGACAACTCCATAGAGAGGCTGTGGCCTACCACAGGAACAGGATGAGGAGACTGAGTGGCTAATGCACTCTGGGGCCAGGGGGGAGACGGGGAAATAAGAGGAGAGGAGGAGAGAGGAGGAGAGAGGAGGGCATAGGAGAAGAGAGGAGGAGAAGAGAGGAGGGGAGAGGAGGAGGGCATAGGAGAAGAGAGGAGGAGAAGAGAGGAGGAGAAGAGAGGAGGGGAGAGGAGAAGAGAGGAGGAGAGGAGGGCATAGGAGAAGAGAGGAGGAGAGGAGGGGAGAGGAGAAGAGAGGAGGGGAGAGGAGAGGAGAGGAGAAGAGAGGAGGAGAGGAGGGCATAGGAGAAGAGAGGAGGAGAAGAGAGGAGGAGAGGAGGGGAGAGGAGAAGAGAGGAGGAGAGAGGAGGAGAGGAGGGGAGAGGAGAGGAGAAGAGAGGAGGAGAGAGGAGAAGAGAGGAGAAGAGGAGGGCATAGGAGAAGAGAGGAGGAGAGGAGAGGAGGAGGAGAGGGGAGAGGAGAAGAGAGGAGGAGAGGAGGGGAGAAGAGAGGAGAAGAGAGGAGGAGAGGAGGGCATAGGATAAGAGAGGAGGAGAAGAGAGGAGGGGAGAGGGGAAAGAGGAGAGTGAGTGGAGGAGACATTTTTGCAAATGTATTAAAAATAAAAACAGACATACCTCATTTACATAAGTATTCAGACCCTTTGCTATGAAATTGAGCTCAGGTGCATCCTGCTTCCATTGATCATCCTTGAGATGTTTCAACAATCTGATTGAAGTCCACCTGTGGTATTTTCAAATGATTGGACATGATTTGGAAAGGTCTATTTAAGGACACAAAGTTGACAGTGTATGTCAGATCAAAACTAAGGCATGAGATCAAAGTCATTGTGCGTAGAGCTGCGGGACAGGATTGTGTTGAGGCTCAGATCTGGGGAAGGGTACCAAAAAATGTCTGCAGAATCGAATGTCCCCAAGAACACAATGGCCTCCATGATTCTTAAATGAAAGAAGTTTGGAAACACCAAGACTCTTCCTAGATCTGGCCGCCTGGCCAAACTGAGCAAACGGGGGAGAAGGGCCTTGGTCAGGGAGGTGACCAAGAACACTATGGTCACTCTGACAGAGCTCCAGAGTTTCTCTGTGAAGATGGGAGAACCTTCCAGAAAGACAACCATCTCTGCAGCACTCCACCAATCAGGCCTTTATGGTAGAGTGGCCAGACGGAAGCCACTCCTCAGTAAAAGGCACATGACAGCCTGCTTGGCGTTTGCAAAAAGGCACCTAAAGACTCTCAGACCATTTGAAACCAGATTCTCTGGTCTGATGAAACCTGGCTTAGCAGAGTAGAACACCTGTTTAGGAGAGGTGCTGGCTAGCAGAGTAGAACACCTGTTTAGGAGAGGTGCTGGCTTGCAGAGTAGAACCTGTTTAGGAGACGTGCTGGCTAGCAGAGTAGAACACCTGTTTAGGAGAGGTGCTGGCTAGCAGAGTAGAACACCTGTTTAGGAGAGGTGCTGGCTTGCAGAGTAGAACCTGTTTAGGAGACGTGCTGGCTAGCAGAGTAGAACACCTGTTTAGGAGAGGTGCTGGCTAGCAGAGTAGAACACCTGTTTAGGAGAGGTGCTGGCTAGCAGAGTAGAACACCTGTTTAGGAGAGGTGCTGGCTAGCAGAGTAGAACACCTGATAAAGAAAATGATAATCTCACGCTCTAGGAGCTCCGAGTACGAATCTCAGAGCAATATAGCACCATTAGGTGCAAAAACTCGACTCGTTGCGGCCCACTTTTTGGAATTGATCCACTCGATTTTGTCCCTACGACTTGCTCCCTTCAGTCTCAACGTAGACTTGGATCTGAAGCCATTATTGTGATTATTGTGATTTTGCTAAATGTTTGTAGGTCTGTAGCCATATTGTATCTATGACCATGGGCTATACATTGTAAATGTTTGTAGGTCTCTGTAGCCATATTGTATCTATGATCGTGGGCTATACATTGTAAATGTTTGTAGGTCTGTAGCCATATTGTATCTATGACCGTGGGGTATTCATTGTAAATGTTTGTAGGTCTCTGTAGCCATATTGTATCTATGACCGTGGGCTATTCATTGTAAATGTTTGTAGGTCTGTAGCCATATTGTATCTATGATCGTGGGCTATTCATTTATGTTTTTTATACGTTCTATTTATATCTGAGAATGAACCAATGATATCAGGCCACACCCGGACATGATTACATTCACCTGTGTGTGTCCTTTGACACGATATAAACTAGTGAACCACAGTGTTTGTCATTATACCCTGATGAAGACTGCTTGTCTGTCCAAACGTTGGATTTTAGGTTATTCAATTATTGAATCTGAGCTCCTAGAGTGTGCGGTTCTCCTTTTCTTTTTCAAGTGGATGGTGTGCCAAGACTCCAGGCTGTAGTCGCTGCCAAAAGGTGCTTCAACAACGTACTGAGTAAAGGCTCGGAGTACTTCTGGAAATGTGATATTTCATTTTTTTCAACTTTTAAATATACCTTTGCAAAAATTCAACAAAAATCTTCACTTTTAGAGTAAAGCTGTAATGTAACGAAGTGTGGAAAAAGTCAAGGATTCTGAATACTTACTGAATGCACTAAACAGCAGCAGCAACGTATGTGATTGGTCAAAAAAGTTTGTGCAAAAGGGGTCAATGCAGATAGTTAACCAAATAGCCACGCTGGTCTAACTATTTATCAGTCTTATGTCTTGGGGGTAGAAGCTGTTCAAGGTCCTGTTGGCTCCAGACTTGGTGCATCTGTACCGCTTGATTTATTTTTCTTCTCATCAATCTGCACACATACCCCATAATGACATCACAATACCCCATAATGGCATCACAATACACCATAATGACATCACAATACCCCATAATGACATCACAATACCCCATAATGGCATCACAATACACCATAATGACATCACAATACCCCATAATGGCATCACAATACACCATAATGGCATCACAATACCCCATAATGACATCAAAATACCCCATAATGGCATCACAATACCACATAATGACATCACAATACCCCATAATGACATCACAATACCCCATAATGGCATCACAATACACCATAATGACATCACAATACCCCATAATGACATCACAATACCTCATAATGACATCACAATACCCCATAATGACATCACAATACCCCATAATGACATCACAATACCTCATAATGACACCACAATACCCGATAATTGCATCACAATACCCCATAATGACATCACAATACCCCATAATGACATCACAATACCCCATAATTGCATCACATTACCCCATAATGACATCACAATACCTCATAATGACATCACAATACCCCATAATGGCATCACAATACCTCATAATGACATCACAATACCCCATAATGACATCCCAATACCCCATAATGACATCCCAATACCCCATATTGACAAAGCAAAAACAATTTTTGTTGAATTTTTGCAAAAGTATATTTAAAAGTTGAAAAAAAATGAAATATCATAAAACACAACCACAAATGTTTTAGAGATCATAAAACACAACCACAAATGCTTTAGAGATCATAAAACACAACCACAAATGCTTTAGAGATCATAAAGCACAACCACAAATGCTTTAGAGATCATAAAACACAACCACAAATGCTTTAGAGATCATAAAACACAACCACAAATACAGTTGTCAATAACAAGAAACCAAAAAGTCAAGGACACATTTTTTACCCAGACAAGGTAGTTTGTTGGTTTAGAAAATGTAACTGAAGCTATCAAATTATGCATAATATCCACTGTTAAAGACAAATAGCTACAGACAACAAAAATAATGACTGATAAATTATTCTGAATGTCCCTCTGCAACATTAGCCACACTTTCCGTATGAGACTGGTTTCTGCGGTTTTCCTGCCCTGCCACATCCACAGCTCTCGGCTGTGCTTACCTTTGTAGTCTGTAATGGTTTTCCTGCCCTGCCACATCCTGGTATGTTGACCTGTTTAAAGGTCATTGGCTACGGAGAGCGTGATCACACCCTGAACAGCTGGTGCTCTCATGCATGGTTTAATGTTGCTTGCGAGCATAGAACAAACTTGTGTGACTTGGCAGCTCACGGCTGGGTTTCCCTTCGTTATCCATGATAGTTTGCTACATCCGGCGAGCGTCAAAGCCGGTGTATTAGGATTCAATTTTAGTCCTGTATTGACGCTTTGCCTGTTTGATGGTTCGTCGGAAAGCGCAGCGGAATTTCCTATAAGCGTCCTGATTAGTGTCCTGCTCCTTGAAAGCGGCAGCTCTAGCCTTTAGCTCAGTTCAGATGTTGCCTGTAATCCATGGCTTCTGGTTGGGAAATGTACTTGCGTTCACTTTGGGGATGACGTCATCGATTCACTTATTAATGAACCCTGTAACTTATATGGTTAATTCCTCGATGCCATCAGATGAATCCCGGAACATATTCCAGTCTGTGCAAAATAGTCCCGTAGCTTAACAAACGCTTCATCGGACCACTTCTGTATTGCACGTGTCACTGGTACTTCCTGTTTGAGGTTTTGTATGTAAGCAGGAATCAGGAGGATGGAGTTATGTCAATTTTGCCAAATGGATTGCATCACTGTGTGTGGAGTAAAGGTAATCTAGAGGGGTTTTTTTGCCTCTTGTTGCACAGTTGACATGCTTGTAGAAATTCTGTTTTTCTGCATTAAAATCACTGGCCACCAGCAGTGCCTTCTTTGCGTGAGTATTTTCTTGTTTGCTTATGGCAGAACACAGCTCATTGCTAGCATATTACAGTTCTTCAGGTCCCGTTGATAGGATAGTCTCCAGCGGAGCTCATCCAGTTTATTCTCCAGTGACTGTGCATTATCCAATAGAACAGAGGGTAGAGGGGGTTTATTTACTCACCGCTGTAGTTTCATCATGGCTCCAGCACGTCAGCCTCTATTTCACCACTGTAGTTTCATCAGGGCGCCAGCACGTCAGCCTCTATTTCACCACTGTAGTTTCATCAGGGCGCCAGCACGTCAGCCTCTATTTCACCACTGTAGTTTCATCAGGGCTCCAGCACGTCAGCCTCTATTTCACCACTGTAGTTTCATCATGGCTCCAGCACGTCAGCCTCTATTTCACCACTGTAGTTTCATCAGGGCTCCAGCATATAAGCCTCTATTTCACCACTGTAGTTTCATCAGGGCTCCAGCACGTCAGCCTCTATTTCACCACTGTAGTTTCATCAGGGCTCCAGCATATAAGCCTCTATTTCACCACTGTAGTTTCATCTGGGCTCCAGCACGTCAGCCTCTATTAGACCACTGTAGTTTCATCAGGGCTCCAGCGCGCCAGCCTCTATTTCACCACTGTAGTTTCATCAGGGCGCCAGCACGTCAGCCTCTATTTCACCACTGTAGTTTCATCAGGGCGCCAGCACGTCAGCCTCTATTTCACCACTGTAGTTTCATCAGGGTGCCAGCACGTCAGCCTCTATTTCACCACTGTAGTTTCATCAGGGCGACAGCACGTCAGTCTCTATTAGACCACTGTAGTTTCATCAGGGCTCCAGCACGTCAGCCTCTATTTCACCACTGTAGTTTCATCATGGCTCCAGCACGTTGGCCTCTATTTCACCACTGTAGTTTCATCATGGCGCCAGCACGTCAGCCTCTATTAGACCACTGTAGTTTCATCAGGGCTCCAGCACGTCGGCCTCTATTTCACCACTGTAGTTTCATCAGGGCTCCAGCACGTCGGCCTCTATTAGACCACTGTAGTTTCATCAGGGCTCCAGCACGTCGGCCTCTATTAGACCACTGTAGTTTCATCATGGCTCCAGCACGTTGGCCTCTATTTCACCACTGTAGTTTCATCATGGCGCCAGCACGTCGGCCTCTATTTCACCACTGTAGTTTCATCAGGGCTCCAGCACGTCGGCCTCTATTTCACCACTGTAGTTTCATCAGGGCTCCAGCACGTCGGCCTCTATTAGACCACTGTAGTTTCATCAGGGCTCCAGCACGTCGGCCTCTATTAGACCACTGTAGTTTCATCAGGGCTCCAGCACGTCGGCCTCTATTAGACCACTGTAGTTTCATCAGGGCTCCAGCACGTCGGCCTCTATTTCACCACTGTAGTTTCATCAGGGCTCCAGCACGTCAGCCTCTATTTCACCACTGTAGTTTCATCAGGGCTCCAGCACGTCAGCCTCTATTTCACCACTGTAGTTTCATCAGGGCTCCAGCACGTCGGCCTCTATTTCACCACTGTAGTTTCATCAGGGCGCCAGCACGTCAGCCTCTATTTCACCGCTGTAGTTTCATCAGGGCCCCAGCACGTCGGCCTCTATTAGACCACTGTAGTTTCATCAGGGCCCCAGCACGTCGGCCTCTATTAGACCACTGTAGTTTCAGGGCGACAGCATATCAGCCTCTATTTCACCGTCTCTTTCTCGTCCAAGTGTCGGGGATTAGGGCGTGTTCCGGGGATTAGGGCGTGGTCTGGGGATTAGGGCGTGGTCTGGGGATTAGGGCCTCGTCCGGGGATTAGTGTGTGGTCTGGGGATTAGGGCGTGGTCCGGGGATTAGGGCGTGGTCCGAGGATTAGGGCGTGGTCCGGGGATTAGGGCGTCGTCCGGGGATTAGTGCCTCGTCCGGGGATTAGTGTGTGGTCCGGGGATTAGGGCCTCGTCCGGGGATTAGTGCCTCGTCCGGGGATTAGGGCATGGTCCGAGGATTAGGGCGTGGTCCGGGGATTAGGGCCTCGTCCGGGGATTTAGGGCGTGGTCCGGGGTCGTTGTTCTGATCTCCAGAAGCTATTTTTGGTCATAGGAAACAATGGAAGAAACATTATGTGCAAAAAAAATTACGATCAGCGAAAAAAAAAATACAAAATAGGTCAGGAGCCTGTAAAACTATGGAGGAGAGGAGAGGGAATGGGAGTAGAGGAAATGGACGGAGAGGAGAGGAGAGGAGAGGAGAGGAGAGGAGAGGAGAGGAGAGGAGAGGAGAGGAGAGGAGAGGAGAGGAGAGGAGAGGAGAGGGAATGGGAGTAGAGGAAATGGACGGAG
>NC_088243.1:90756474-90758974 GCF_036934945.1 Oncorhynchus masou masou | reverse complement strand
GCACTATTGATGCAGGATAAAACAGCACACTATTGATGCAGGATAAAACAACACTCTATGGATGCAGGATAAAACAGCACTATTGATGCAGGATAAAACAACACACTATTGATGCAGGATAAAACAACACACTATTGATGCAGGATAAAACAACACACTATTGATGCAGGATAAAACAGCACTATTGATGCAGGATAAAACAACACACTATTGATGCAGGATAAAACAACACACTATTGATGCAGGATAAAACAGCACTATTGATGCAGGATAAAACAGCACTATTGATGCAGGATAAAACAACACTATTGATGCAGGATAAAACAACACACTATTGATGCAGGATAAAACAGCACTATTGATGCAGGATAAACAACACTATTGATGCAGGATAAAACAACACACTATTGATGCAGGATAAAACAGCACTATTGATGCAGGATAAAACAGCACACTATTGATGCAGTATAAAACAGCACTATTGATGCAGGATAAACAACACTATTGATGCAGGATAAAACAACACACTATTGATGCAGGATAAACAACACTATTGATGCAGGATAAAACAGCACTATTGATGCAGTATAAAACAACACTATTGATGCAGGATAAAACAACACACTATTGATGCAGGATAAAACAGCACTATTGATGCAGGATAAAACAACACTATTGATGCAGGATAAAACAGCACTATTGATGCAGGATAAAACAACACTATTGATGCAGGATAAAACAACACTATTGATGCAGGATAAAACAGCACTATTGATGCAGGATTAAACAGCACTATTGATGCAGTATAAAACAACACTATTGATGCAGGATAAAACAACACACTATTGATGCAGGATAAAACAACACTATTGATGCAGTATAAAACAACACTATTGATGCAGGATAAAACAGCTCTATTGATGCAGGATAAAACAACACTATTGATGCAGTATAAAACAGCACTATTGATGCAGGATTAAACAGCACTATTGATGCAGGATAAAACAACACTATTGATGCAGTATAAAACAACACTATTGATGCAGGATAAAACAGCACTATTGATGCAGGATAAAACAAGCTTGTTTATAATGCTCTCTCACTCAGGAGACGGTGTGTACAGTAGAGTACGGTCTCTGTCTCTGTCTCTCTCTCTCTCTCCCTCTCTCTCTCTCTCTCCCTCTCTCTCCCTCTCTCTCTCTCTCTCCTCCCTCTCTCTCTCCCCCTCTCTCTCTCCCCCTCTCTCTCTCCCCCTCTCTCTCTCCCCCTCTCTCTCTCCTTCTCTCTCTCTCTTTCTCTCTCTCTCGCTCTCTCTCTCTCTCTCTGTCTCTCTCTCCCCCTCTCTCTCTCCTTCTCTCTCTCTCTTTCTCTCTCTCTCGCTCTCTCTCTCTCTCTCCCTCTCTCTCTCTCTCAGAACCATTCAGTAGGAGACTAACTTCCAACACTGGCTCACACCAATCCACTGCAGAAAAAACGATACCATTTTCACCCTACTGAGCCAATCTGAGCTTAGCTGCACTGGCCTGGTATTGCATCATATTTGCTGAAAATAATTATGTTTTAACTTGTCTTCTGTTAGGTAATATCACAGAGAACATAGGATGTCATAGAGAATGAGGTTATGAGTTACTGCCATGAAACAGATTCATCTCCCAGAGACGTACTCTCCAGTATTTGTCATCTGTAAACTATCACATCTCTTCTTTAATATCTATGAATATTACAACTCATCTCATGTGATCTCATAATGGAGTCCCATGTCAGCCAGGCGCTTTCTGAAGCATGTCCTCTACTGCTGGCTGGATGGAGGAAGGGAGGGAAGCAGGGATAGAGGGATGGAGTGAGGGAGAGAGGGAGGCAGGGATAGAGTGAGGGAGAGATGGAGTGAGGGAGGGATGGAGTGAGGGAGAGAGGGAAGCAGGGATAGAGTGAAGGAGATATGGAGGGATGGATGGAGTGAGCGAGAGTGTGAGGGATGGAGTGAGGGAGAGATAGAGGCAGGGATAGAGTGAGGAGAGATGGAGGGATGGAGTGAGGGAGAGATGGAGGGATAGAGTGAGGGAGAGATGGAGGGATGGAGTGAGGGAGAGATGGAGGGATGGAGTGAGGGAGTGATGGAGGGATGGAGTGAGGGAGAGATGGAGGGATATAGTGAGGGAGAGATGGAGGGATGGAGTGAGGGAGAGAGAGAAGCAGGGATAGAGTGAGGGAGAGATGGATGGAGTGAGGGAGAGATGGAGTGAGGGAGAGATGGAGGGATGGATGGAGTGAGGGAGAGATGGAGGGATGGAGTGAGGGAGGGATGGATGGAGTGAGGGAGAGATGGAGTGAGGGAGAGATGGAGGGATGGATGGAGTGAGGGAGAGATGGAGGGATGCAGTGAGGGAGAGATGGAGGGATGGAGTGAGGGAGAGATGGAGGGATGGAGTGAGGGAGAGAGGGAAGCAGGGATAGAGTGAGGGAGAGATGGAAGCAGGGATAGAGTGAAGGAGAGATGGAG
>NC_088243.1:90746474-90748974 GCF_036934945.1 Oncorhynchus masou masou | reverse complement strand
TGTGTGATTAGATATTCTAATTCAAACGCCTTGTTTCTCTATGGAAGACAGTACAGGGTTCAGTCTCTCGTATCGTAGACACTGTCTCCCTCTGTGGCAGAGGAAACAGTACAGGGTATCGTATCGTAGAGACTGTCTCACTCTGTGGCAGAGGAGACAGTACAGGGTATCGTATCGTAGAGACTGTCTCCCTCTGTGGCAGAGGAAACAGTACAGGGTATCGTATCGTAGAGACTGTCTCACTCCGTGGCAGAGGAGACAGTACAGGGTATCGTATCGTAGAGACTGTCTCCCTCTGTGGCAGAGGAAACAGTACAGGGTATCGTATCGTAGAGACTGTCTCCCTCTGTGGCAGAGGAAACAGTACAGGGTATCGTATCGTAGAGACTGTCTCCCTCTGTGGCAGAGGAAACAGTACAGGGTATCGTATCGTAGAGACTGTCTCCCTCTGTGGCAGAGGAAACAGTACAGGGTATCGTATCGTAGAGACTGTCTCCCTCTGTGGCAGAGGAAACAGTACAGGGTATCGTATCGTAGAGACTGTCTCCCTCTGTGGCAGAGGAAACAGTACAGGGTTCAGCCTCTCGTATCGTAGACACTGTCTCCCTCTGTGGCAGAGGAAACAGTACAGGGTATCGTATCGTAGAGACTGTCTCACTCTGTGGCAGAGGAAACAGTACAGGGTATCGTATCGTAGAGACTGATTCCCTCTATTACATTTACATTTAAGTCATTTAGCAGACGCTCTTATCCAGAGCGACTTACAAATTGGTGAATTCACCTTCTGACATCCAGTGGAACAGCCACTTTACAATAGTGGGCTCTATGGGCTCTGGTCAAAACAAGTGCACTATATAGGACATGGGGTTTCATTTAGCACGCAGTGCTGTCATTAGTTAACTGGATAATGGGGCGTAGAGACGGTTATTACTGCCTGAGCCTGGGACATATGTGGACTATCACACACGCAGCTATGGATGCACACACACAGACAGACAGACAGGCAGGCAGGCAGGCAGGCAGGCAGGCAGGCAGGCAGGCAGGCAGGCAGACAGACAGACAGACAGACAGACAGACAGACAGACAGACAGACAGACAGACAGACAGACAGACAGACACACACACAGACACACAGACACACACACAGACAGCCTAGTGGTGTTCATGCTAGCCATCATTGATAAGTGTTTAATTGGCAGCTTGCACTGTCTCCTATTTCAAGTTACAGACATATTTGCTGACAGGTCAGAATTAGAGTCCAGAATAGCACCCTATCCCTTTAGAGTGTATTTAGTATTCATTAGGATCGTCGTTGCCCCTGTTGCCAAGACAACAGTTACTATTCCTGAATCATATCACATCAAATCAAATTGTATTAGTCACATGCAGGTGTAGAAATGCTTACTTAGAAGCCCATAAACCGACAACGCAGTTTAAAAAAAAATGGAATAAGAATAAGAAATAAAAGTAACAAGTAATTAAGGAGCAGCAGTAAAATAACAATAGCGAGATCGTTGTCGAGGTAATTGAGGTAATATGTACATGTAGGTAGAGTTATTAAAGTGACTCTCTATAGATCATAACAGAGAGTAGCAGTGGCATTAAAAGAGGGGGGTGTCAATGCAAATAGTCTGGGCAGCCATTTAATTAACTGTTCAGGAGCCTAATGGCTTGGGGGGGTAGAAGCTGTTCAGAAGCCTCTAGGTCCTAGACTTGGCGCTCCGGTACCGCTTAACGTGCGGTAGCAGAGAGAACAGTCTGACTAGGGTGGCTGGAGTCTTTGACCATTTTTAAGGCCTTCCTCTGACACCGCCTGGTATAGAGGTCCTGGGTGGCATGAATGCTTGACCCCGGTGATGTAGTGGGCCGTTCGCACTACCCTCTGTAGTACCCTTGCGGTCGGAGGCCGAGCAGTTGCCATACCAGGAGGTGATGCAACCCGTCAGGATGCTCTCGATGGTGCTGCTGTAGAACCTTTTGAGGATCTGAGGACCCATGCCAAATCTTTTCGGTCTCTTGAGGGGGATTAGACGTTGTCATGCCCTCTTCACAGTAACAGAAATAACAGAAACAGATCTCTATTTTAACGGTAACAGATGGATAGAGAGATAACAGATAGATAGAGAGTTGACACCTCTTTGGTACCAGTGGGATGGTAGCGTCCCACCTCGCCAACAGCCAGTGAAATTGCGGGGCGCAATAGAAATCCCATAATTAAAATTCCTCAAACATACAAGTATTTTACACCATTTTAAAGATAAACGTGTTGGAAATCCAGCCACAGTGTCCAATTTCAAAAAGGCTTTATGACGAAAGCACACCAAAGATTATGTTAGGTCTGCACCTAGTCAGAGAAAAACACAGCCAATTTTCCAGCCATAGAGAGGAGTCACAAAAAGCAGAAATAGAGATAAAATGAATCACTAATCTTTGATGATCTTCATCAGATTACACACATAGGACTTCCTGTTACACAATACATGTATGTTTTGTTCGATAA
>NC_088243.1:90733974-90741474 GCF_036934945.1 Oncorhynchus masou masou | reverse complement strand
AGGTCTGATGGTGTAGGTCTGATGGTGTAGGTCTGATGGTGTTAGGTCTGATGGTGTTGGTCTGATGGTGTAGGTCTGATGGTGTTGGTCTGATGGTGTTGGTCCAATAGTGTTGGTCTGATGGTGTTGGTCTGATGGTGTTAGACTGATAGTGTTGGTCAAATGGTGTTGGTCTGATGGTGTTGGTCTGATGGTGTTGGTCTGATGGTGTTGGTCTGATGGTGTTGGTCCGATGGTGTTAGGTTTGATGGTGTTAGGTTTGATGATGTTGGTCTGATGGTGTTGGTCTGATGGTGTTGATCTGATGGTGTAGGTCTGATGGTGTTCGTCTGATGGTGTTAGGTCTGATGGGGTTGGTCTGATGGTGTTAGGTATGATGGTGTTTGTCTGATGGTGTTGGTCTGATGGTGTTGGTCTGATGGTGTTAGGTCTGATGGTGTTAGGTCTGATGGTGTAGGTCTGATGGTGTTAGGTCTGATGGTGTTGGTCTGATGGTGTAGGTCTGATGGTGTTGGTCTGATGGTGTTAGGTCTGATGGTGTTAGGTCTGATGGTGTTGGTCTGATGGTGTAGGTCTGATGGTGTTAGGTCTGATGGTGTTAGGTATGATGGTGTAGGTCTGATGGTGTTGGTTTGATAGCGTTGGTCTGATGGTGTTGGTCTGATGGTGTTGGTCCAATAGTGTTGGTCAGATGGTGTTGGTCTAATGGTGTTGGTCTGATGGTGTTGGTCTAATGGTGTTGGTCTGATGGTGTTAGACTGATAGTGTTGGTCTAATGGTGTTGGTCTGATGGTGTTGGTCTGATAGTGTTGGTCTGATGGTGTTGGTCTGATAGTGTTGGTCCGATGGTGTTAGGTCTGATGGTGTTAGGTCTGATGGTGTTGGTCTGATGGTGTTGGTCTGATGGTGTTAGGTCTGATGGTGTAGGTCTGATGGTGTAGGTCTGATGGTGTTAGGTCTGATGGGGTTGGTCTGATGGTGTTAGGTCTGATGGTGTAGGTCTGATGGTGTTAGTCTGATGGTGTTAGGTCTGATGGTGTTGTTCTGGTGGTGTTGGTCTGATGGTGTTAGGTCTGGTGGTGTTAGGTCTGATGGTGTTGGTCTGATGGTGTTAGGTATGAAGGTGATTGTCTGATGGTGTTGGTCTGATGGTGTTGGCCTGATGGTGTTGGTCTGATGGTGTTAGGTCTGATGGTGTAGGTCTGATGGTGTAGGTCTGATGGTGTTAGGTCTGATGGTGTTGGTCTGATGGTGTAGGTCTGATGGTGTTGGTCTGATGGTGTTAGGTCTGATGGTGTTGTTCTGGTGGTGTTGTTCTGATGGTTTTAGGTCTGATGGTGTTGGTTGATGGTGTAGGTCTGATGGTGTTAGGTCTGATGGTGTTAGGTCTGATGGTGTTGTTCTGGTGGTGTTGGTCTGATGGTTTTAGGTCTGATGGTGTTGGCCTGATGGTGTTGGTCTGATGGTGTTGGTCCGATGGTGTTGGTCCGATGGTGTTGGCCTGATGGTGTTGGTCTGATGGTGTTAGGTCTGATGGTGTTGGTCTGATGGTGTTTGGTCTGATGGTGTTGGTCTGATGGTGTTGGTCTGATGGTGTTAGGTATGATGGTGTTTGTCTGATGGTGTTGGTCTGATGGTGTTGGCCTGATGGTGTTGGTCTGATGGTGTTAGGTCTGATGGTGTAGGTCTGATGGTGTAGGTCTGATGGTGTTAGGTCTGATGGTGTTGGTCTGATGGTGTAGGTCTGATGGTGTTGGTCTGATGGTGTTAGGTCTGATGGTGTTGTTCTGGTGGTGTTGGTCTGATGGTGTTAGGTCTGATGGTGTTGGTCTGATGGTGTAGGTCTGATGGTGTTAGGTCTGATGGTGTTGGCCTGATGGTGTTGGTCTGATGGTGTTAGGTCTGATGGTGTTGGTCTGATGGTGTTGATCTGATGGTGTAGGTCTGATGGTGTTGGTCTGATGGTGTTAGGTCTGATGGTGTAGGTCTGATGGTGTTAGGTCTGATGGTGTTGGTCTGATGGTGTTAGGTCTGATGGTGTTGTTCTGGTGGTGTTGGTCTGATGGTGCTAGGTCTGATGGTGTTGGTCTGATGGTGTACGTCTGATGGTGTTAGGTCTGATGGTGTTGTTCTGGTGGTGTTTTTCTGATGGTGTTGGTCTGATGGTGTAGGTCTGATGGTGTTAGATCTGATGGTGTTGGTCTGATGGTGTAGGTCTGATGGTGTTGGTCTGATGGTGTTGGTCTGATAGTGTTGGTCTGATGGTGTTGGTCTGATAGTGTTGGTCCGATGGTGTTAGTCTGATGGTGTTAGGTCTGATGGTGTTGGTCTGATGGTGTTGATCTGATGGTGTAGGTCTGATGGTGTTGGTCTGATGGTGTTGGTCTGATTGTGTTAGGTCTGATGGTGTAGGTCTGATGGTGTAGGTCAGATGGTGTTGGTCTAATGGTGTTGGTCTGATGGTGTTAGACTGATAGTGTTGGTCTAATGGTGTTGGTCTGATGGTGTTAGGTCTGATGGTGTTGGTCTGATGGTGTTGATCTGATGGTGTAGGTCTGATGGTGTTGGTCTGATGGTGTTAGGTCTGATGGTGTAGGTCTGATGGTGTTAGGTCTGATGGTGTTGGTCTGATGGTGTTAGGTCTGATGGTGTTGTTCTGGTGGTGTTGGTCTGATGGTGTTAGGTCTGATGGTGTTAGGTCTGATGGTGTAGGTCTGATGGTGTTAGGTCTGATGGTGTTGGTCTGATGGTGTTAGGTCTGATGGTGTTTTTCTGGTGGTGTTGGTCTGAAGTTGTTAGGTCTGATGGTGTTGGTCTGATGGTGTATGTCTGATAGTGTTGGTCCGATGGTGTTAGGTCTGATGGTGTTAGGTCTGATGGTGTTGGTCTGATGGTGTAGGTCTGATGGTGTTGGTCTGATGGTGTTGGTCTGATGGTGTTGGGTTTGATGGTGTTGTTCTGGTGGTGTTGGTCTGATGGTGTTGGTCTGATGGTGTTGGGTTTGATGGTTTTGTTCTGGTGGTGTTGGTCTGATGGTGTTGGTCTGATGGTGTTAGGTCTGATGGTGTTGGTCTGATGGTGTTGATCTGATGGTGTAGGTCTGATGGTGTTGGTCTGATGGTGTTGGTCTGATGGTGTTAGGTCTGATGGTGTAGGTCTGATGGTGTAGGTCAGATGGTGTTGGTCTAATGGTGTTGGTCTGATGGTGTTAGACTGATAGTGTTGGTCTAATGGTGTTGGTCTGATGGTGTTGGTCTGATGGTGTAGGTCTGATGGTGTTGGTCTGATGGTGTTGGTCTGATAGTGTTGGTCTGATGGTGTTGGTCTGATAGTGTTGGTCCGGTGGTGTTAGGTCTGATGGTGTTGGTCTGGTGGTGTTGGTCTGATGGTGTTAGGTCTGATGGTGTTGGTCTGATGGTGTTGATCTGATGGTGTAGGTCTGATGGTGTTGGTCTGATGGTGTTAGGTCTGATGGTGTAGGTCTGATGGTGTTAGGTCTGATGTTGTTGGTCTGATGGTGTTAGGTCTGATGGTGTTGTTCTGGTGGTGTTGGTCTGATGGTGTTAGGTCTGATGGTGTTGGTCTGATGGTGTACGTCTGATGGTGTTAGGTCTGATGGTGTTGTTCTGGTGGTGTTGGTCTGATGGTGTTGGTCAGATAGTGTTGGTCTGATGGTGTTGATCTGATGGTGTAGGTCTGATGGTGTAGGTCTGATGGTGTTAGGTCTGATGGTGTTGGTCTGATGGTGTAGGTCTGATGGTGTTGGTCTGATGGTGTTAGGTCTGATGGTGTTAGGTCTGATGGTGTTGGTCTGATGGTGTTAGGTCTGATGGTGTTGGTCTGATGGTGTATGTCTGATAGTGTTGGTCCGATGGTGTTAGGTCTGATGGTGTTAGGTCTGATGGTGTTGGTCTGATGGTGTTGATCTGATGGTGTAGGTCTGATGGTGTTGGTCTGATGGTGTTGGTCTGATGGTGTTGGGTTTGATGGTGTTGTTCTGGTGGTGTTTGTCTGATGGTGTTAGGTCTGATGGTGTTGGTCTGATGGTGTAGGTCTGATGGTGTAGGTCTGATGGTGTTTGGTCTGATGGTGTAGGTCTGACGTTGTAGGTCTGATGGTGTAGGTCTGATGGTGTTAGTCTGATGGTGTTAGGTCTGATGGTGTTAGGTCTGATGGTGTAGGTCTGATGGTGTAGGTCTGATGGTGTTAGGTCTGATGGTGTAGGTCTGATGGTGTAGGTCTGATGGTGTTGGTCTGATGGTGTTGGTCTGATGGTGTTGGTCTGATGGTGTTGGTCTGATGGTGTTAGGTCTGATGTTGTTGTTCTGGTGGTGTTGGTCTGATGGTGTTAGGTCTGATGGTGTTGGTCTGATGGTGTAGGTCTGATGGTGTTAGGTCTGATGGTGTTAGGTCTGATGGTGTAGGTCTGATGGTGTTGGTTTGATAGTGTTGGTCTGATGGTGTTGGTCCGATGGTGTTGGTCCAATAGTGTTGGTCAGATGGTGTTGGTCTAATGGTGTTGGTCTGATGGTGTTAGACTGATAGTGTTGGTCTAATGGTGTTGGTCTGATGGTGTTGGTCTGATAGTGTTGGTCTGATGGTGTTGGTCTGATAGTGTTGGTCCGATGGTGTTAGGTCTGATGGTGTTAGGTCTGATGATGTTGGTCTGATGGTGTTGGTCTGATGGTGTGGATCTGATGGTGTTGGTCTAATGGTGTTGGTCTGATGGTGTTAGACTGATAGTGTTGGTCAGATGGTGTTGGTCAGATGGTGTTGGTCTGATGGTGTTGGTCTGATGGTGTTAGACTGATAGTGTTGGTCTGATGGTGTTGGTCTGATAGTGTTGGTCTGATGGTGCTGGTCTGATAGTGTTGGCCCGATGGTGTTTGGTCTGATGGTGTTAGGTCTGATGATGTTGGTCTGATGGTGTTGGTCTGATGGTGTTGATCTGATGGTGTAGGTCTGATGGTGTAGGTCTGATGGTGTTAGGTCTGATGGTGTTGGTCTGATGGTGTAGGTCTGATGGTGTTGGTCTGATGGTGTTAGGTCTGATGGTGTTGTTCTGGTGGTGTTGGTCTGATGGTGTTAGGTCTGATGGTGTTGGTCTGATGGTGTAGGTCTGATGGTGTTAGGTCTGATGGTGTTAGGTCTGATGGTGTTAGGTCTGATGGTGTAGGTCTGATGGTGTTGGTTTGATAGCGTTGGTCTGATGGTGTTGGTCTGATGGTGTTGGTCCAATAGTGTTGGTCAGATGGTGTTGGTCTAATGGTGTTGGTCTGATGGTGTTAGACTGATAGTGTTGGTCTAATGGTGTTGGTCTGATGGTGTTGGTCTGATAGTGTTGGTCTGATGGTGTTGGTCTGATGGTGTTAGGTCTGATAGTGTTGGTCCGATGGTGTTAGGTCTGATGGTGTTAGGTCTGATGGTGTTGGTCTGATGGTGTTGATCTGATGGTGTAGGTCTGATGGTGTTGGTCTGATGGTGTTGGTCTGATGGTGTTGGGTTTGATGGTGTTGTTCTGGTGGTGTTGGTCTGATGGTGTTAGGTCTGATGGTGTTGGTCTGATGGTGTTAGACTGATAGTGTTGGTCTAATGGTGTTGGTCTGATGGTGTTGGTCTGATAGTGTTGGTCCGATGGTGTTAGGTCTGATGGTGTTAGGTCTGATGATGTTGGTCTGATGGTGTTGGTCTGATGGTGTGGATCTGATGGTGTTAGGTCTGATGGTGTTGTTCTGGTGGTGTTGGTCTGATGGTGTTAGGTCTGATGGTGTTGGTCTGATGGTGTAGGTCTGATGGTGTAGGTCTGATGGTGTTAGGTCTGATGGTGTTGGTCTGATGGTGTAGGTCTGATGGTGTTGGTCTGATGGTGTTAGGTCTGATGGTGTTTTTCTGGTGGTGTTGGTCTGATGGTGTTAGGTCTGATGGTGTAGGTCTGATGGTGTTGGTCTGATGGTGTATGTCTGATGGTGTTAGGTCTGATGGTGTAGGTCTGATGGTGTTGGTTTGATAGTGTTGGTCTGATGGTGTTGGTCTGATGGTGTTGGTCCAATAGTGTTGGTCAGATGGTGTTGGTCAGATGGTGTTGGTCTGATGGTGTTGGTCTGATGGTGTTAGACTGATAGTGTTGGTCTGATGGTGTTGGTCTGATAGTGTTGGTCTGATGGTGCTGGTCTGATAGTGTTGGCCCGATGGTGTTTGGTCTGATGGTGTTAGGTCTGATGATGTTGGTCTGATGGTGTTGGTCTGATGGTGTTGATCTGATGGTGTAGGTCTGATGGTGTAGGTCTGATGGTGTTAGGTCTGATGGTGTTGGTCTGATGGTGTAGGTCTGATGGTGTTGGTCTGATGGTGTTAGACTGATAGTGTTGGTCTAATGGTGTTGGTCTGATGGTGTTGGTCTGATAGTGTTGGTCTGATGGTGTTGGTCTGATGGTGTAGGTCTGATGGTGTTGGTCTGATGGTGTTGGTCTGATTGTGTTAGGTCTGATGGTGTTGGTCCAATAGTGTTGGTCAGATGGTGTTGGTCTAATGGTGTTGGTCTGATGGTGTTAGACTGATAGTGTTGGTCTAATGGTGTTGGTCTGATGGTGTAGGTCTGATGGTGTTGGTTTGATAGCGTTGGTCTGATGGTGTTGGTCTGATGGTGTTGGTCCAATAGTGTTGGTCAGATGGTGTTGGTCTAATGGTGTTGGTCTGATGGTGTTAGACTGATAGTGTTGGTCTAATGGTGTTGGTCTGATGGTGTTGGTCTGATAGTGTTGGTCTGATGGTGTTGGTCTGATGGTGTTAGGTCTGATAGTGTTGGTCCGATGGTGTTAGGTCTGATGGTGTTAGGTCTGATGGTGTTGGTCTGATGGTGTTGATCTGATGGTGTAGGTCTGATGGTGTTGGTCTGATGGTGTTGGTCTGATGGTGTTGGGTTTGATGGTGTTGTTCTGGTGGTGTTGGTCTGATGGTGTTAGGTCTGATGGTGTTGGTCTGATGGTGTAGGTCTGATGGTGTAGGTCTGATGGTGTTAGGTCTGATGGTGTAGGTCTGATGGTGTAGGTCTGATGGTGTAGGTCTGATGGTGTTAGTCTGATGGTGTTAGGTCTGATGGTGTTAGGTCTGATGGTGTAGGTCTGATGGTGTAGGTCTGATGGTGTAGGTCTGATGGTGTTAGGTCTGATGGTGTTGGTCTGATGGTGTTGGTCTGATGGTGTTAGTCTGATGGTGTTAGTCTGATGGTGTTGGTCTGATGGTGTTGGTCTAATGGTGTTGATCTGATGGTGTTAGGTCTGATGGTGTTGGTCTGATGGTGTAGGTCTGATGGTGTTAGGTCTGATGGTGTTAGGTCTGATGGTGTAGGTCTGATGGTGTTGGTTTGATAGTGTTGGTCTGATGGTGTTGGTCTGATGGTGTTGGTCCAATAGTGTTGGTCAGATGGTGTTGGTCTAATGGTGTTGATCTGATGGTGTTAGACTGATAGTGTTGGTCTAATGGTGTTGGTCTGATGGTGTT
>NC_088243.1:90621474-90728974 GCF_036934945.1 Oncorhynchus masou masou | reverse complement strand
AGGGATCTATAGAGGGCAGGGATGACCAGGGGTCATAAGGATCTATAGAGGACAGGGATGACCAGGGGTCATAGGGGGACATAGAGGATAGGGATGACCAGGGGTCATAGGGATTTATAGAGGACAGGGATGACCAGGTGTCATAGGTGGACATAGAGGACAGGGATGATCAGGGGTCATAGGGATCTATAGAGGACAGGGATGACCAGGGGCCATAGGGATCTATAGAGGGCAGGGATGACAAGGGGTCATAGGGGGACATAGAGGACAGGGATGACCAGCGGTCATAGGGATCTATAGAGGACAGGGATGACCAGGGGTCATAGGGATTTATATAGGACAGGGATGACAAGGGGTCATAGGGGGACATAGAGGACAGGGATGACCAGGGGTCATAGGGATCTATAGAGGACAGGGATGACCAGGGGTCATAGGGATCTATAGAGGACAGGGATGACCAGGGGTCATAGGGATCTATAGAGGACAGGAATGAACAGGGGTCATAGGGGAACATTGAGGGCAGGGATGACCAGGGGTCATAGGGATCTATAGAGGACAGGGATGACCAGGGGTCATAGGGTTCTATAGAGGACAGGGATGACCAGGGGTCATAGGGGGACATAGAGGGCAGGGATGACAAGGGGTCATAGGGGGACATAGAGGACAGGGATGACCAGCGGTCATAGGGATCTATAGAGGACAGGGATGACCAGGGGTCATAGGGATTTATATAGGACAGGGATGACAAGGGGTCATAGGGGGACATAGAGGACAGGGATGACCAGGGGTCATAGGGATCTATAGAGGACAGGGATGACCAGGGGTCATAGGGATCTATAGAGGACAGGGATGACCAGGGGTCATAGGGATCTATAGAGGACAGGAATGAACAGGGGTCATAGGGGAACATTGAGGGCAGGGATGACCAGGGGTCATAGGGATCTATAGAGGACAGGGATGACCAGGGGTCATAGGGTTCTATAGAGGACAGGGATGACCAGGGGTCATAGGGGGACATAGAGGACAGGAATGACCAGGGGTCATAGAGATCTATAGAGGGCAGGGATGACCAGGGGTCATAGGGGGGCATAGAGGACAGGGATGACCAAGGGTCATAGGGATCTATAGAGGGCAGGGATGACAAGGGGTCATAAGGATTTATAGAGGACTTGGATGACCAGGGGTCATAGGGATTTCTATAGGACAGGGATTACCAGGGGTCATAGGGGGACATAGAGGGCAGGGATGATCAGGGGTCATAGGGATCTATAGAGGACAGGGATGACCAGGGGTCATAGGGATCTATAGAGGACAGGGATGAACAGGGGTCATAGGGGGACATAGAGAGCAGGGATGATCAGGGGTCATAGGGATCTATAGAGGGCAGGGATGACCAGGGGTCATAGGGATCTATAGAGGACAGGGATGACCAGGGGTCATAGGGGGACATAGAGGACAGGGATGACCAGGGGTCATAGGGATTTATAGAGGACAGGGATGACCAGGTGTCATAGGTGGACATAGAGGACAGGGATGATCAGGGGTCATAGGGATCCATAGAGGACAGGGATGACCAGGGGCCATATGGATCTATAGAGGGCAGGGATGACCAGGGGTCATAGGGATCTATAGAGGACAGGGATGACCAGGGGTCATAGGGATCTGTAGAGGGCAGGGATGACCAGGGGTTATGGGGATCTATAGAGGGCAGGGATGACCAGGGGTCGTAGGGATTTATATAGGACAGGGATGACAAGGGGTCATAGGGGGACATAGAGGGCAGGGATGATCAGGGGTCATAGGGATCTATAGAGGGCAGGGATGACCAGGGGTCAGAGGGATCTATAGAGGACAGGGATAACCAGGGGTCATAGGGGGACATAGAGGGCAGGGATGACCAGGGGTCATAGGGATCTGTAGAGGACAGGGATGATCAGGGGTCATAGGAATCTATAGAGGACAGGGATGACCAGGGGTCATAGGGATGTATAGAGAACAGGGATGACCAGGGGTCATAGGGGGACATAGAGGACAGGGATGACCAGGGGTCATAGGGTTCTATAGAGGACAGGGATGACCAGGGGTCATAGGAATCTATAGAGGACAGGGATGACCAGGGGTCATAGGGATCTATAGAGGACAGGGATAACCAGGGGTCATAGGGGGACATTGAGGACAGGGATGACCAGGGGTCATAGGGTTCTATAGAGGACAGGGATGACCAGGGGTCATAGGGGGACATAGAGGACAGGGATGACCAGGGGTCATAGGGGGACATAGAGGGCAGGGATGACCAGGGGTCGTAGGGGGGCATAGAGGACGGGGATGACCAAGGGTCATAGGGATCTATAGAGGGCAGGGATGACAAGGGGTCATAAGGATTTCTAGAGGACTTGGATGACCAGGGGTCATAGGGATTTCTATAGGACAGGGATTACCAGGGGTCATAGGGGGACATAGAGGGCAGGGATGATCAGGGGTCATAGTGATCTATAGAGGACAGGGATGACCAGGGGTCATAGGGATCTATAGAGGACAGGGATGACCAGGGGTCATAGGGATCTGTAGAGGGCAGGGATGACCAGGGGTTATAGGGATCTATAGAGGGCAGGGATGACCAGGGGTCATAGGGATCTATAGAGGACAGGGATGACCAGGGGTCATAGGGATCTATAGAGGGCAGGGATGACCAGGGGTTATAGGGATCTATAGAGGGCAGGGATGACCAGGGGTAGTAGGGATTTATATAGGACAGGGATGACAAGGGGTCATATGGGGACATAGAGGGCAGGGATGATCAGGGGTCATAGGGATCTATAGAGGGCAGGGATGACCAGGGGTCAGAGGGATCTATAGAGGACAGGGATAACCAGGGGTCATAGGGGGACATAGAGGGCATGGATGACCAGGGGTCATAGGGATCTGTAGAGGACAGGGATGATCAGGGGTCATAGGAATCTATAGAGGACAGGGATGACCAGGGGTCATAGGGATGTATAGAGAACAGGGATGACCAGGGGTCATAGGGGGACATAGAGGACAGGGATGACCAGGGGTCATAGGGTTCTATAGAGGACAGGGATGACCAGGGGTCATAGGGATCTATAGAGGACAGGGATGACCAGGGGTCATAGGGGACATAGAGGACAGGGATGACCAGGGGTCATAGGGTTCTATAGAGGACAGGGATGACCAGGGGTCATAGGGGGACATAGAGGACAGGGATGACCAGGGGTCATAGGGGGACATAGAGGGCAGGGATGACCAGGGGTCGTAGGGGGACATAGAGGACAGGGATGACCAGGGATCATAGGGTTCTATAGAGGACAGGGATGACCAGGGGTCATAGGGGGACATAGAGGACAGGGATGACCAGGGGTCACAGGGGGACATAGAGGGCAGGGATGACCAGGGATTGTAGGGATCTATAGAGGGCAGGGATGACCAGGGGTCAATGGGATCTATAGAGGACAGGGATGACCAGGGGTCATAGGGATGTATAGAGAACAGGGATGACCAGGGGTCATAGGGGGACATAGAGGACAGGGATGACCAGGGGTCATAGGGTTCTATAGAGGACAGGGATGACCAGGGGTCATAGGAATCTATAGAGGACAGGGATGACCAGGGGTCATAGGGATCTATAGAGGACAGGGATAACCAGGGGTCATAGGGGGACATAGAGGACAGGGATGACCAGGGGTCATAGGGTTCTATAGAGGACAGGGATGACCAGGGGTCATAGGGGGACATAGAGGACAGGGATGACCAGGGGTCATAGGGGGACATAGAGGGCAGGGATGACCAGGGGTCGTAGGGGGGCATAGAGGACAGGGATGACCAAGGGTCATAGGGATCTATAGAGGGCAGGGATGACAAGGGGTCATAAGGATTTCTAGAGGACTTGGATGACCAGGGGTCATAGGGATTTCTATAGGACAGGGATTACCAGGGGTCATAGGGGGACATAGAGGGCAGGGATGATCAGGGGTCATAGGGATCTATAGAGGACAGGGATGACCAGGGGTCATAGGGATTTATATAGGACAGGGATGACAAGGGGTCATAGGGGGACATAGAGGGCAGGGATGATCAGGGGTCATAGGGATCTATAGAGGACAGGGATGACCAGGGGTCATAGGGATCTATAGAGGACAGGGATGACCAGGTGTCATAGGGGGACATAGAGAGCAGGGATGATCAGGGGTCATAGGGATCTATAGAGGGCAGGGATGACCAGGGGTCATAGGGATCTATAGAGGACAGGGATGACCAGGGGTCATAGGGATCTGTAGAGGGCAGGGATGACCAGGGGTTATAGGGATCTATAGAGGGCAGGGATGACCAGGGGTCGTAGGGATTTATATAGGACAGGGATGACAAGGGGTCATAGGGGGACATAGATTAGGGATGATCAGGGGTCATAGGGATCTATAGAGGGCAGGGATGACCAGGGGTCAGAGGGATCTATAGAGGACAGGGATAACCAGGGGTCATAGGGGGACATAGAGGGCATGGATGACCAGGGGTCATAGGGATCTGTAGAGGACAGGGATGATCAGGGGTCATAGGAATCTATAGAGGACAGGGATGACCAGGGGTCATAGGGATGTATAGAGAACAGGGATGACCAGGGGTCATAGGGGGACATAGAGGACAGGGATGACCAGGGGTCATAGGGTTCTATAGAGGACAGGGATGACCAGGGGTCATAGGGGGACATAGAGGACAGGGATGACCAGGGGTCATAGGGGGACATAGAGGGCAGGGATGACCAGGGGTCATAGGGGGGCATAGAGGACAGGGATGACCAAGGGTCATAGGGATCTATAGAGGGCAGGGATGACAAGGGGTCATAAGGATTTATAGAGGACTTGGATGACCAGGGGTCATAGGGATTTCTATAGGACAGGGATTACCAGGGGTCATAGGGGGACATAGAGGGCAGGGATGATCAGGGGTCATAGGGATCTATAGAGGACAGGGATGACCAGGGGTCATAGGGATCTATAGAGGACAGGGATGAACAGGGGTCATAGGGGGACATAGAGAGCAGGGATGATCAGGGGTCATAGGGATCTATAGAGGGCAGGGATGACCAGGGGTCATAGGGATCTATAGAGGACAGGGATGACCAGGGGTCATAGGGGGACATAGAGGACAGGGATGACCAGGGGTCATAGGGATTTATAGAGGACAGGGATGACCAGGTGTCATAGGTGGACATAGAGGACAGGGATGATCAGGGGTCATAGGGATCCATAGAGGACAGGGATGACCAGGGGCCATATGGATCTATAGAGGGCAGGGATGACCAGGGGTCATAGGGATCTATAGAGGACAGGGATGACCAGGGGTCATAGGGATCTGTAGAGGGCAGGGATGACCAGGGGTTATGGGGATCTATAGAGGGCAGGGATGACCAGGGGTCGTAGGGATTTATATAGGACAGGGATGACAAGGGGTCATAGGGGGACATAGAGGGCAGGGATGATCAGGGGTCATAGGGATCTATAGAGGGCAGGGATGACCAGGGGTCAGAGGGATCTATAGAGGACAGGGATAACCAGGGGTCATAGGGGGACATAGAGGGCAGGGATGACCAGGGGTCATAGGGATCTGTAGAGGACAGGGATGATCAGGGGTCATAGGAATCTATAGAGGACAGGGATGACCAGGGGTCATAGGGATGTATAGAGAACAGGGATGACCAGGGGTCATAGGGGGACATAGAGGACAGGGATGACCAGGGGTCATAGGGTTCTATAGAGGACAGGGATGACCAGGGGTCATAGGAATCTATAGAGGACAGGGATGACCAGGGGTCATAGGGATCTATAGAGGACAGGGATAACCAGGGGTCATAGGGGGACATTGAGGACAGGGATGACCAGGGGTCATAGGGTTCTATAGAGGACAGGGATGACCAGGGGTCATAGGGGGACATAGAGGACAGGGATGACCAGGGGTCATAGGGGGACATAGAGGGCAGGGATGACCAGGGGTCGTAGGGGGCATAGAGGACGGGGATGACCAAGGGTCATAGGGATCTATAGAGGGCAGGGATGACAAGGGGTCATAAGGATTTCTAGAGGACTTGGATGACCAGGGGTCATAGGGATTTCTATAGGACAGGGATTACCAGGGGTCATAGGGGGACATAGAGGGCAGGGATGATCAGGGGTCATAGTGATCTATAGAGGACAGGGATGACCAGGGTCATAGGGATCTATAGAGGACAGGGATGACCAGGGGTCATAGGGATCTGTAGAGGGCAGGGATGACCAGGGGTTATAGGGATCTATAGAGGGCAGGGATGACCAGGGGTCATAGGGATCTATAGAGGACAGGGATGACCAGGGGTCATAGGGATCTATAGAGGGCAGGGATGACCAGGGGTTATAGGGATCTATAGAGGGCAGGGATGACCAGGGGTAGTAGGGATTTATATAGGACAGGGATGACAAGGGGTCATATGGGGACATAGAGGGCAGGGATGATCAGGGGTCATAGGGATCTATAGAGGGCAGGGATGACCAGGGGTCAGAGGGATCTATAGAGGACAGGGATAACCAGGGGTCATAGGGGGACATAGAGGGCATGGATGACCAGGGGTCATAGGGATCTGTAGAGGACAGGGATGATCAGGGGTCATAGGAATCTATAGAGGACAGGGATGACCAGGGGTCATAGGGATGTATAGAGAACAGGGATGACCAGGGGTCATAGGGGGACATAGAGGACAGGGATGACCAGGGGTCATAGGGTTCTATAGAGGACAGGGATGACCAGGGGTCATAGGGATCTATAGAGGACAGGGATGACCAGGGGTCATAGGGGGACATAGAGGACAGGGATGACCAGGGGTCATAGGGTTCTATAGAGGACAGGGATGACCAGGGGTCATAGGGGGACATAGAGGACAGGGATGACCAGGGGTCATAGGGGGACATAGAGGGCAGGGATGACCAGGGGTCGTAGGGGGACATAGAGGACAGGGATGACCAGGGATCATAGGGTTCTATAGAGGACAGGGATGACCAGGGGTCATAGGGGGACATAGAGGACAGGGATGACCAGGGGTCACAGGGGGACATAGAGGGCAGGGATGACCAGGGATTGTAGGGATCTATAGAGGGCAGGGATGACCAGGGGTCAATGGGATCTATAGAGGACAGGGATGACCAGGGGTCATAGGGATGTATAGAGAACAGGGATGACCAGGGGTCATAGGGGGACATAGAGGACAGGGATGACCAGGGGTCATAGGGTTCTATAGAGGACAGGGATGACCAGGGGTCATAGGAATCTATAGAGGACAGGGATGACCAGGGGTCATAGGGATCTATAGAGGACAGGGATAACCAGGGGTCATAGGGGGACATAGAGGACAGGGATGACCAGGGGTCATAGGGTTCTATAGAGGACAGGGATGACCAGGGGTCATAGGGGGACATAGAGGACAGGGATGACCAGGGGTCATAGGGGGACATAGAGGGCAGGGATGACCAGGGGTCGTAGGGGGGCATAGAGGACAGGGATGACCAAGGGTCATAGGGATCTATAGAGGGCAGGGATGACAAGGGGTCATAAGGATTTCTAGAGGACTTGGATGACCAGGGGTCATAGGGATTTCTATAGGACAGGGATTACCAGGGGTCATAGGGGGACATAGAGGGCAGGGATGATCAGGGGTCATAGGGATCTATAGAGGACAGGGATGACCAGGGGTCATAGGGATTTATATAGGACAGGGATGACAAGGGGTCATAGGGGGACATAGAGGGCAGGGATGATCAGGGGTCATAGGGATCTATAGAGGACAGGGATGACCAGGGGTCATAGGGATCTATAGAGGACAGGGATGACCAGGTGTCATAGGGGGACATAGAGAGCAGGGATGATCAGGGGTCATAGGGATCTATAGAGGGCAGGGATGACCAGGGGTCATAGGGATCTATAGAGGACAGGGATGACCAGGGGTCATAGGGATCTGTAGAGGGCAGGGATGACCAGGGGTTATAGGGATCTATAGAGGGCAGGGATGACCAGGGGTCGTAGGGATTTATATAGGACAGGGATGACAAGGGGTCATAGGGGGACATAGATTAGGGATGATCAGGGGTCATAGGGATCTATAGAGGGCAGGGATGACCAGGGGTCAGAGGGATCTATAGAGGACAGGGATAACCAGGGGTCATAGGGGGACATAGAGGGCATGGATGACCAGGGGTCATAGGGATCTGTAGAGGACAGGGATGATCAGGGGTCATAGGAATCTATAGAGGACAGGGATGACCAGGGGTCATAGGGATGTATAGAGAACAGGGATGACCAGGGGTCATAGGGGGACATAGAGGACAGGGATGACCAGGGGTCATAGGGTTCTATAGAGGACAGGGATGACCAGGGGTCATAGGGGGACATAGAGGACAGGGATGACCAGGGGTCATAGGGGGACATAGAGGGCAGGGATGACCAGGGGTCGTAGTGGGACATAGAGGACAGGGATGACCAGGGGTCATAGGGTTCTATAGAGGACAGGGATGACCAGGGGTCATAGGGGGACATAGAGGACAGGGATGACCAGGGGTCATAGGGGCACATAGAGGGCAGCGATGACCAGGGGTCGTAGGGATCTATAGAGGGCAGGGATGACCAGGGGTCATAGGGATCTATAGAGGACAGGGATGACCAGGGGTCATAGGGGGACATAGAGGGCAGGGATGACCAGGGGTCATAGGGATCTATAGAGGACAGGGATGACCTGGGGTCATAGGGATCTATAGAGGACAGGGATGACCAGTGGCCATAGGGGGACATAGAGGACAGGGATGACCAGGGGTCATAGGGATCTATAGGGGGCAGTATAATTTTGCACTCCCAATTTTTCAGTTTTTGATTTGTTAAAAAAGTTTGAAACATCCAATAAATGTCATTCCACTTCATGATTGTGTCCCACTTGTTGTTGATTCTTCACAAAAAAATACAGTTTTATATCTTTATGTTTGAAGCCTGAAATGTGGCAAAAGGTCGCAAAATTCAAGGGGGCCGAATACTTTCGCAAGGCACTGTATATAGAGAGAGAGAGAGGAAATATATATATATATATATATATATATATATATATATATATATAGAGAGAGAGAGAGAGAGAGAGAGAGAGAGGAGGATAAGCAGAAAGAAAAAGGTAGCAATGACCCAAGAGAGAGGAAATATATATATATATATATATATATATATAGAGAGAGAGAGAGAGAGAGAGGAAATATATATATATATATAGAGAGAGAGGAAATATATATATATATATATATAGAGAGAGAGTGAGAGTGAGGAAATATATGTATATATATATATATATATATATATATATATATATATATAGAGAGAGAGAGAGAGAGAGAGGGGGTAATGGAGGTAGCAGTAGTAGAGGTAGTAGAGGTAGATGTAGAGGTAGATGTAGTAGAGGTAGTAGAGGTAGTAGATGTAGTAGAGGTAGTAGAGGTAGTAGAGGTGGTAGAGGTAGATGTTGTAGAGGTAGTAGAGGTAGATGCAGTAGAGGTAGTAGAGGTAGATGTTGTAGAGGTAGTAGAGGTAGAGGTAGTAGAGGTAAAGAGACAGAGAGGTAGTAGAGGTAGAGAGACAGAGAGGTAGTAGAGGTAGAGAGAGAGGTAGTAGAGGTAGAGAGACAGAGCGGTAGTAGAGGTAGAGAGAAAGAGAGGTAGTAGAGGTAGAGAGACAGAGAGGTAGTAGAGGTAGAGAGACAGAGCGGTAGTAGAGGTGATAGAGGTTGTAGAGGTAGTAGAGGTTGTAGAGATAGTAGAGGTAGATGTAGTAGAGATAGTAGAGGTAATAGAGGTAGAGATACAGAGTGGTAGTAGAGATAGTAGAGGTTGTAGAGACAGAGAGGTAGTAGAGGTGGTAGAGGTAGTAGAAGTTGTAAAGGTAGTAGAGGTAGTAGAGGTGGTAGAGGTAGTAGAGATAGATGTAGTAGAGGTAGTAGAGGTGGTAGAGGTAGTAGAGGTAGATGTAGTAGAGGTAGTAGAGATAGATGTAGAAGAGGAAGTAGAGGTAGTAGAGGTAGAGAGACAGAGATGTAGTAAAGGTAAAGAGACAGAGAGGTAGTCGAGTTAGAGAGACAGAGAGGTAGTCGAGGTAGAGAGACAGAGAGGTAGTAGAGGTAGAGAGACAGAGAGGTAGTAGAGGTAGAGAGACAGAGAGGTAGTAGAGGTAGAGAGACAGAGAGGTAGTCGAGGTAGAGAGAGAGAGCGGTAGTAGCGGTAGTAGAGGTAGTAGAGGTAGTCGAGGTAGAGGAAGTAGAGGTAGAGAGACAGAGAGGTAGTAGAGGTAGAGAGACAGAGAGGTAGTCGAGGTAGAGAGACAGAGAGGTAGTAGAGGTAGAGAGACAAAGAGGTAGTAGAGGTAGAGAGAGAGAGCGGTAGTAGCAGTAGTAGAGGTAGTAGAGGTAGTCGAGGTAGAGGTAGTAGAGGTAGTATAGGTAGTAGAGGTAGAGGTAGTAGAGGTAGTAGAGACAGAGAGGTAGTAGAGACAGAGAGGTAGTAGAGACAGAGAGGTAGTAGAGGTGGTAGAGGTATGGAGACAGAGAGGTAGTAGAGGTAGTAGAGGTAGATGTAGTAGAGGCTAGTAGAAGTGATAGAGGTAGAGAGACAGAGAGGTAGTAGAGGTGGTAGAGCTAGAGAAACAGAGAGGTAGAGGTAGAGAGACATAGAGAGGTAGTAGAGGTAGAGAGATAGAGAGCTAGTAGAGGTAGAGAGATAGAGCAGTAGTAGAGGTAGAGAGACAGAGAGGTAGTAGAGGTTGAGAGACAGAGAGGTAGTAGAGGTAGTAGAGGTGGTAGAGGTAGTAGAGGTAGAGAGACAGAGAGGTTGTAGAGGTAGAGAGACAGAGAGGTAGTAGAGATAGTAGAGGTAGAGACAGAGAGGTAGTAGTGGCAGAGAGATAGAGAGGTAGTAGAGGTAGAGAGGTAGTAGAGGTAGAGAGACAGAGAGGTAGTAGAGGTAGAGAGAGAGAGGTAGTAGAGGTAGAGAGACAGAGAGGTAGTAGAGGTAGAGAGACAGAGAGGTAGTAGAGATAGTAGAGGTAGAGACAGAGAGGTAGTAGAGGCAGAGAGATAGAGAGGTAGTAGAGGTAGAGAGGTAGTAGAGGTAGAGAGACAGCGAGGTATTAGAGGTAGTAGAGGTAGAGAGACAGAGAGGTAGTAGAGGTAGAGAGAGAGAGGTAGTAGAGGTAGAGAGACAGAGGGGGAGGGAGGTAGGGACTTGGAGAAAGGGAGAAGGGTTTGTGATGTTCCCGGAGTCGGGATGTGAAGGTAGTTCCAGGGGTCGGGATGTGAAGAAAGAAAGAAAGAAAGAAAGAAAGAAAGAAAGAAAGAAAGAAAGAAAGAAAGACAGACAGACAGACAGACAGACAGACAGACAGACAGACAGAGAGCCTCGTGCAATTTGGGACAAGCCTCAGTCTCTTCTCAGCAGCACTGTCACCGCCTGGGTCACAGTGCCCCTGTCTGGCCACATGTGTGTACTACAGCTGCTCTGCCCTCTGAAATGACTGGTTATGGTTAGGTACTAGTTAGTATATATGAATAGTTAGGTACTAGTTAGTATATATGAATAGTTAGGTACTAGTTAGTATATATATGAATAGTTAGGTACTAGTTAGTATATATATGAATAGTTAGATACTAGTTAGTATATATATGAATAGTTTAGGTACTAGTTACTATATATGAATAGTTAGGTACTAGTTACTATATATGAATAGTTAGATACTAGTTAGTATATATATGAATAGTTTGGTACTAGTTAGTATATATGAATAGTTAGGTACTAGTTAGTATATATGAATAGTTAGGTACTAGTTACTATATATGAATAGTTAGGTACTAGTTACTATATATGAATAGTTAGATACTAGTTAGTATATATCTGAATAGTTAGATACTAGTTAGTATATATATGAATAGTTAGGTACTGGTTGCTATATATGAATAGGTAGGTACTAGTTAGTATATATGCATAGTTAGGTACTAGTTACTGTATATGAATAGTTAGGTACTAGTTACTGTATATTTATTTTATTTATTTTATTTTACTAGGCAAGTCAGTTAAGAACAAATTCTTATTTTCAATGACGGCCAAGGAACAGTGGGTTAACTGCCTGTTCAGGGGCAGAACGACAGATTTGTACCTTGTCAGCTCGGGGATTTGAACTTGCAACCTTTCGTTACTAGTCCAACGCTCTAACCACTAGGCTACCCTGCCGCCCCAATAGATAGATACTAGTTAGTATATATATGAATATATATATGAATAGTTAGGTACTAGTTACTATACATGAATAGTTAGATACTAGTTAGTATATATATGAATAGTACTAGTTACTATACATGAATAGTTAGATACTAGTTAATATATATGAATAGTTAGGTTAGTATATATGAATAGTTAGGTACTGGTTACTATACATGAATAGTTAGATACTAGTTAGTATATATGAATGGTTAGATACTTGTTAGTATATATGAATAGTTAGATACTAGTTAGTATATATGAATAGTTAGATACTAGTTACTATATATGAATAGTTCGATACTTGTTAGTATATATGAATAGTTAGGTACTAGTTAGTATATATGAATAGTTAGGTACTAGTTACTATACATGAATAGTTAGATACTAGTTAGTATATATGAATCTTTAGATACTAGTTAGTATATATGAATAGTTAGATACTAGTTACTATATATGAATAGTTAGATACTAGTTAGTATATATTAATAGTTAGATACTAGTTACTATATATGAATGGTTAGATACTAGTTACTATATATGAATAGTTAGATACTAGTTAGTATATATGAATAGTTAGATACTAGTTACTATATATGATTGGTTAGATACTAGTTAGTATATATGAATAGTTAGGCACTAGTTACTATATATATGAATGGTTAGATACTAGTTACTATATATGAATAGTTAGATACTAGTTAGTATATATGAATAGTTAGGTACTAGTTACTATATATGAATAGTTACATACTAGTTACTATATATGAATAGTTAGATACTAGTTAGTATATATTAATAGTTAGATACTAGTTACTATATATGAATGGTTAGATACTAGTTACTATATATGAATAGTTAGATACTAGTTAGTATATATGAATAGTTAGATACTAGTTACTATATATGATTGGTTAGATACTAGTTAGTATATATGAATAGTTAGGCACTAGTTACTATATATATGAATGGTTAGATACTAGTTCGTATATATGAATAGTTAGATACTAGTTACTATATGTGAATAGTTAGATACTAGGTAGTATATATGAATAGTTAGATACTAGTTAGTATATATATGAATAGTTTGATACTAGTTAGTATATATGATTGGTTAGATACTAGTTAGTATATATAAATAGTTAGATACTAGTTAGTATATACGAATAGTTAGATACTAGTTAGTATATATGAATAGTTAGATACTAGTTAGTATATATGAATGGTTAGATACTAGTTAGTATATATGAATGGTTGGATACTAGTTAGTATATATGAATAGTTAGATACTAGTTACTATATATGAATAGTTAGATACTAGTTAGTATATATATGAATAGCTAGATACTAGTTAGTATATACCGTATGCTTGGTTAAAACCTCTCCAGCATCCCACCTGGCCAACATCCGGTGAAAATGCAGAGCGTGAAATTCAAAAATACTCATTTCAAATATTTATCATTCTAGAAAATATATGTGTTAAACATCAAAATAAAGCTTAATCCAGCCGCTGTGTCAGATTTTAAAAGGCTTTACAGCGAAAGCAGACCATGCGATTAACTGAGGACGGCGCTCCGCATACAAACACCTGACAATCATATTTCAACCAGGCAGGTGTGCCACAAAAGTCAGAAATAGCGATATGATTCATGCATTGCCTTTGAAGATCTTCTTCTGTTGGCACTACAAAAAGTCCCAGAAACATCACAAATGGTCCTTTTGTTCGATAATGTCCTTCTTTATTTGTAAGCAACGTTTGATTCAGAAATACACCGGTTTCAACTCGCCCAACATGCCTACAAAGTATCCAATAAATTACCTGTAAACTTGGTCCAAACATTTCAAACAACGTTCCTAATCCAACCTCAAGTACCCTGAAACGTAAATAAATCGATAACACTTATGACGGAATAAACTGATTCTAATACCGGATAAAAAACAACGTGAAGCGCGTTCCAGTTCACACGTTCCAAAACAGACGTTCCAAAACAGTCCACCTGGACTGACACTTCCGTACTGCTTCATTTCTCAAAAGAAAAACATCAACCAATTTCTAAAGACTGTTGACATCTAGTGGAAGCCATAGGAACTGAGCCCGGGTTCCTAACAATAAGGGAGTCCCATAGAAAACAATTGGAAAATCCTATGACCTCAATTTGTTTTCCCCTGGATGGTTTGTCCTTGGGGTTTCGCCTGCCATATCAGTTCTGTTATAGTCACAGACAATATCTTAACAGTTTTAGAAACTTTAGAGAGTTTTCTAGCCAAATCTACAAATTATATGCATATCCTGGCTTCTGGACCTGAGGAACAGGTAGTTTACTTTGGGGATGCTTTTCATCAGATGTCAAAATACTTCCCCCTACCCCAGAGAGGTTATTAAGGCCAACACGTTACCCAAAACTAACTTTGGAGGTGGAGTCACTTACAGTTGACCGGGGAAGCTCTAGCAGGGCAGAAATTTTACTAACTGACTTGTCGTAAAGGTGGCATCATATGACGGTTCCACATTGAAAGGCACTGAGCTCTTCAGTACAGGCCATTCTACTGCCAATGTTTGTCTATGGAGATTGCATTGGTTTTATACACCTGTCAATTTGAAACGGTGTCCATGTACTTTTGCATACGGTATATACCTCTGCCTTAACTCAGTGCTTCTTTGACACATGAATATGGAGCAACGGGGAGAGAAAGTTTAAGTCATGAATAAATTTGATCAAACATTCAGTTGGTACCTGACTGGTTTATAAAGAGAGGAACTGGAGCTTCGGTATCACAAAGTTCTGCTATTAAAACCTAGTCACTTTAAAAAAATATTTGGTGGGGAAAAAGTTATGGTAGTTTCAATGTATTCATAATCCATTGAGAATGGAGACCTGGTTCTCTCTCAGAACTATCCTACTCAATGACCTTATCTACTCTTTTAAAATGAGGATCTTTGGTCACATGGCTTTCTCCAATAATATAAGTCAACTAAGTGATAATGTGATAATCTACTTCTTATACCCAGATAACCACATCTGAAACCTTGCTTTATATTGGGTCATATTGTGTTGTGTTCTAGACAGTAATGTCGCAGTTGTAAATGAGAACTTGTTCTCAACTAGCTCACCTGGTTAAATAAAGGTGAAATAAAACATTTAAAAATGTTATTCTGATCTTGTTCTCTACGAGATCCCGTTCTACCACATCTGAAACCTTTTATAATGGTCCATGTTGTGTTGTTGTCCTCTAGGAGATCCCGTTCTACCACATCTGAAACCTTTTATAATGGTCCATGTTGTGTTGTTGTCCTCTAGGAGATTCCGTTCTACCACATCTGAAACCTTTTATAATGGTCCATGTTGTGTTGTTGTCCTCTAGGAGATCCCGTTCTACCACATCTGGAACGGTTCCCAGCGGTTCCTCCACTGTACCTTCACCCTGGAGCGTCTCAACCTCAGCACCTGTGAGCTCACCTGTCAGCTGTGTGTCTGGCAGGTAGAGGGGGAGGGACAGAGCTTTAGCCTCGACTTCAACATCGCCAAGGTAACCCTCAGGTCTCATACAGTGCATTCAGAAAATATTCAGACCCATTGACTTTTTCCACATTGTTGTTACGTTACAGCCTCATTCTAAAATGCAATAAATTGTTTTCTTCCCTCATCAATCTACACACAATACCCCATAATGGCAAAGCAAAAACAGTTTTTTATGAATTTTAACAAATTATTAGGAATATATATTTTTTTTAAATCACATTTACATAAGTATTCAGACCCAGGTGCTTTTCAGCAAACTCCAAGTGGGCTTTCATGTGCCTTTTATTGAGAAGTGGCTTCCATCTGGCCTCTCTATCATAAAGGCCTGATTGGTGGAGTGCTATAAAGATGGTTGTCCTTCTGGAAGGTTCTCCCATCTCCACAGAGGAACTCTGGAGTTCTGTCAGAGTGACCATCGGGTTATTGGTCACCTCCTTGCGAAGGCTCTTCTCCCCCGATTGCTCAAAAGTTTGGTCGGGCGTTCAGCTCTCGGTAGAGTTTTGTGATTCCAAACTTCTTCCATTCAAAATTGATGGAGGCCATTGTGTTTTTGAGGACCTTAAATGCTACAGCCACTTTTGGTACCCTTCCCCAGATCTGTGCCTCGACACAATCCTGTATGAGCTCTACGGACAATTCCTTCAACCTTATGGCTTGATTTTTGCTCTGAACCTCAACACTGGGACCCCACAAGGGTGCGTTCTCAGCCCTCCCCTGTACTCCCTGTTCACCCATGACTGTGTGGCCATGCACGCCTCCAACTCAATCATCAAGTTTGCAGACGACACTACAGTGGTAGGCTTGATTACCAACAACGACGAGACGGCCTACAGGGAGGAGGTGAGGGCCCTCGGAGTGTGGTGTCAGGAAAATAACCTCACACTCAACGTCAACAAAACTAAGGAGATGATTGTGGACTTCAGGAAACAGCAGAGGGAACACCCCCCATCCACATCAATGGAACAGTTGTGGAGAAGGTGGAAAGTTTTAAGTTCCTCGGCGTGCACATCACGGACAAACTGAAATGGTCCACCCACACAGACAGCATCGTGAAGAAGGCGCAGCAGCGCCTCTTCAACCTCAGGAGGCTGAAGAAATTCGGCTTGTCACCCAAAACACTCACAAACTTCTACAGATGCACAATCGAGAGCATCTTGTCGGGCTGTATCACCGCCTGGTACGGCAACTGCACCGCTCACAACCGCAAGGCTCTCCAGAGGATAGTGCGGTCTATACAACGCATCACCGGGGGCAAACTACCTGCCCTCCAGGACACCTACACCACCCGATGTCACAGGAAGGCAAAAAAGATCATCAAAGACAACAACCACCCGAGCCACTGCCTGTTCACCCCGCTATCATCCAGAAGGAGAGGTCAGTACAGGTGCATCAAAGCAGAGACTGAAAAACAGCTTCGATCTCAAGGCCATCAGAATGTTAAACAGCCATCACTAACATAGAGAGGCTGCCGCCAACATACAGACTCAAATCTCTGTCCACTTTAATAAATGGATTTAATAAAGGTATCACTAGTCACTTTAAATAACAGCACTTTAATCATGTTTACATATCCTACATTACTCATCTCATATGTATATACTGTACTCTCTACCATCTACTGCATCTTGCCTATGCCGTTTGGCCATCGCTCATCCATATATTTATATGTACATATTCTCATTCCCTCCTTTAGTGTATAAGGTAGTTGTTGTGAAATTGTTAGATTACTTGTTAGATATTACTGCACTGTTGGAACTAGAAGCACAAGCATTTCACTACACTCACAATAACATCTGCTAACCATGTGTATGTGACCAATAACATCTGCTAACCATGTGTATGTGACCAATAACATCTGCTAACCATTTGTATGTGACAAATAACATCTGCTAACCATGTGACCAATAACATCTGCTAACCATGTGACCAATAACATCTGCTAACCATGTGTATGTGACCAATAACATCTGCTAACCATGTGTATGTGACCATTAACATCTACTAACCATGTGACCAATAACATCTACTAACCATGTGTATGTGACCATTAACATCTACTAACCATGTGTATGTGACCATTAACATCTACTAACCATGTGTATGTGACCATTAACATCTACTAACCATGTGTATGTGACCATTAACATCTACTAACCATGTGTATGTGACCATTAACATCTACTAACCATGTGTATGTGACCAATATAATTTGATCTCAGCTCAGTTTTGAGTCTCATATCAAAGGGTCTGAATTTTTATGTAAATAAAGTATTATTATTATTTTATTTATTTATTTATATACATTTTCAAAAATGTCTAAAAACCTGTTTCTATTTGCCATTTATGGGGTATTGTGTGTAGATTGATAAGGGGGAAAAACATGTATGTAATCCATTTTAGAACAAGGCTGTAACGTAACAACATGTGGAAAAAGTCAAGTGGTTTGAATACTTTCCCAATGCACTGTACACTGTATGTCACACTATGCCTCTCCAAGATAGGTGTTGATAAGATACCCAAAGAGATGGACTGTTTTCTGGCTTTTAACAATATACATCCATATTTCTTCAGTATGTGTGTGAACTCAAACTCTCTATACTCTAATCCTGTTTTTATTTGGTTCATATGACCTAAGAAGACAGCAGTCCCCTGGACTATATAGTTCATGGCTCATAACTAAACAGGACGTGTTTGGCTGGAACTTTCTCGTTGTGTTTATCTCTAAATGTTCCTATATAACCCTATATATATTCCTCTGGCCCAATAGGACAGTCGACCCCTGGACCCGGAGTTCCTGCTGATGGACAATAACCCTAGCGGGTCAGCTCTAGCAGGACCCAGTGCTTTCCAGATCCCCTATCTCATCAGGCAGAAGATCTGCAGCAGCCTGGATACACCTTGTCCCAATGGGGCCGATTGGAGACTGTTGGCCCAAAGACTCAAACTGGACAGGTAACTAACCCTAACCCTTAACCTTGTCCCAATGGGGCCGATTGGAGACTGTTGGCCCAAAGACTCAAACTGGACAGGTAACTAACCATAACCTTGTCCCAATGGGGCCGATTGGAGACTGTTGGCCCAAAGACTCAAACTGGACAGGTAACTAACCCTAACCTTGTCCCAATGGGGCCGATTGGAGAATGTTGGCCCAGAGACTCAAACTGGACAGGTAACTAACCCTAACCCTTAACCTTGTCCCAACGGGGCCGATTGGAGACTGTTGGCCCAGAGACTCAAACTGGACAGGTAACTAACCTTAACCTTGTCCCAACGGGGCCGATTGGAGAATGTTGGCCCAGAGACTCAAACTGGACAGGTAACGAACCCTAACCTTGTCCCAATGGGGCCGATTGGAGACTGTTGGCCCAGAGACTCAAACTGGACAGGTAACTAACCCTAAACTAGAGACTCAAACTGGACAGGTAACGAACCCTAACCACCGACCCTAAACTAGAGACTCAAACTGGACAAGTAACTAACCCTAAGCTAGAGACTCAAACTGGGCAGCTAACGAACCCTAAGCTAGAGACTCAAACTGGACAAGTAACTAACCGTAACCACCGACCCTAAACTAGAGACTCAAACTGGGCAGGTAACGAACCCTAAACTAGAGACTCAAACTGGGCAGCTAACGAACCCTAAGCTAGAGACTCAAACTGGACAAGTAACTAACCGTAACCACCGACCCTAAACTAGAGACTCAAACTGGGCAGGTAACGAACCCTAAACTAGAGACTCAAACTGGGCAGCTAACGAACCCTAAGCTAGAGACTCAAACTGGGCAGGTAACGAACCCTAAACTAGAGACTCAAACGGGACAGGTAACGAACCCTAACCCTAACCTTTTGGAGAGGCCCTATGGAGAGGCCCTATGGAGAGGCCCTTTTGGAGAGGCCCTAAGGAGAGGCCCTAAGGAGAGGCCCTATGGAGAGGCCCTATGGAGAGGCCCTTTTGGAGAGGCCCTATGGAGAGGCCCTATGTATAGTACATTGGGAAAGTATTCAGACCCATTGTTATGTTACAGACTTATTCTAAAATGGATTACATTGTTTGTTTTTTCCCTCATCAATCTACAGACAATACCCCATAATGGCATCACAATACCCCATAATGGCATCACAATACCCCATAATTACATCACATAATGACATAATAACATCACAATACCCCATAATGACATAATAACATCACAATACCCCATAATGACATAATAACATCACAATACCCCATAATGACATCACAATACCCCATAATAACATCACAATACCCCATAATGACACAATGACAAATGACATCACAATACCCCATAATTACATAATAACATCACAATACCCCATAATGACATCACAACACCCCATAATGACATAATGACATCACAATACCCCATGATGGCATAATGACATCACATAATGACATCACAATAACCCATAATGGCATCACAATACCCCATAATGACATCACAATACCCCATAATGACATAATAACATCACAATACCCCATAATGACATCACAATACCCCATAATGACATAATAACATCACAATACCCCATAATGACATAATAACATCACAATACCCCATAATGACATAATGACATCACAATACCCCATAATGGCATAATGACATCACATAATGACATCACAATACCCCATAATGGCATCACAATACCCCATAATGACGTCAAAATACCCCATAATGGCATCACAATACCCCATAATGGCATCACAATACCCCATAATGACATCACAATACCCCATAATGACATCACAATACCCCATAATGACATCACAATACCCCATAATGACATCACAATACCCCATAATGACAAAGCAAAAACAGTTTTTATTTTTGCAAATGTATTACAAATAAAAAACTGAAATATCAAATTTACATAAATATTCAGACCCTTTACTCAGTACTTTGTTGAACCACCTTTGGCAGTGATTACAGCCTCAAGTCTTCTTGGGTATGACGCTACAAGCTTGGCACACCTGTATTTGGGTAATTTCTCCAAGTCTTCTCTGCAGATCCTCTCAAGCTCTGTCAGGTTGGATGGGGAGCGTCGCTGCACAGCTATTTTCAGGTCTCTCCAAAATATGTTTGTGCCTGTTGGACAACGCCCAGTCTGAGGTCTGGAGCAGGTTTTCATCAAGGATCTCTCTGTACTTTTCTCCGTTCATCTTTCCCATTAGTGGAGTGCTGCAGAGATGGTTGTCCTTCTGGAAGGCTCTCCCATCTCCACAGAGGAGCTCTGTCAGAGTGAACATTGGGGTCTCGGACACCGCCCTGACCAAGGCCCTTCTCCCCCGATTGCTCAGTGTGGCCTGTCGGCCAGCTCTAGGAAGACTCTTGGTGGTTCCAAACTTCTTCCATCTAAGAATGGAGGCCACTGTGTTCTTGAGGACCGTCAATGCTGCAGACATGTTTTGGTGCCCTTCCCCAGATCTGTGCCTTGACACAATACTGTCTCTGAGCTCTACGGACTATTCCTTCCACCTCATGGCTTGGTTTTTGCTCTGACATGCACTGTCAACTGTCAGACCTTATATAGACAGGTGTGTGCCTTTCCAAATCATGTCCAATCAATTGAATTTACCACAGGTGGACTCCAATCAACATCTCAAGGATGATCAATGGAAACATTTTGCACCTGAGCTCAGTTTGGAGTCTCAGAGCAAAGGGTCTGAATACTTCCATCTAAAATCTTGTTTTCGCTTGTTTTCATTGTGGGACTGGCCTAGGTATAGAAATTCTATATTGGTTTAGGACTAGGCCTAGGTATAGAAATTCAATATTGGTTTGGGACTGGGCCTAGGTATAGAGATTCTATATTGGTATGGGACTGGGCCTAGGGATAGAGATTCTATATTGGTTTGGGACAGAGCCGATGCCTCTCCCATTTAACATGACTCAGCGCAGCTAATTTGGGCCAGTAAATGTACCATTTAAATTAGGCTTATTTTAAACAGGAAAGAATCAGAGAGAAAACCCCTGATCAATTACCTTCCAATGTAACTTCCCCCTGGTCATGAAGTCTATTAGCTACATTTGTCTAATCAGCTGGATTTACCTTCATTAATTACACATTGGATTGGTGCAGTACAGGTCCAATTATCCCTGATTGGCTTAGTACAGGTCCAATTAGCCCTGATTGGCTCAAACTAATCCATTCCCATTTATTACCCTGAGAGAAACATCTCTTCTGTTGGGTACAGGGGAAATCTGGGATCAGAATGTCCATGTTCTGACTTTTTAAATGAATGACAGACCGCTTCGATAGAAGGGGTTTTAATCCATCTAACATGGATGGATCCTACTGATGTAGCCCTGCAGCTAATCTAGTCACGTGCGTGTGCGTGAGTATGTCTCTGTGTGTGTGCTAGCTGTGGCACTGCTAGTTGTGGCCTGTTAGCTGTGGCCCTGCTAGTTGTGGCCCTGCTAGTTGTGGCCCTGCTAGTTGTGGCCCTGTTAGCTGTGGCCCTGTTAGCTGTGGCCCTGCTAGTTGTGGCCCTGCTAGTTGTGGCCCTGCTAGTTGTGGCCCTGCTAGTTGTGGCCCTGCTAGTTGTGCCCTGCTAGTTGTGGCCTGTTAGCTGTGGTCCTGCTAGTTGTGGCCCTGCTAGTTGTGGCCCTGCTAGTTGTGGCCCTGCTAGTTGTGGCCCTGTTAGCTGTGGCCCTGCTAGTTGTGGCCCTGCTAGTTGTGGCCCTGCTAGTTGTGGCCCTGCTAGTTGTGGCCCTGCTAGTTGTGCCCTGCTAGTTGTGGCCTGTTAGCTGTGGTCCTGCTAGTTGTGGCCTGTTAGCTGTGGTCCTGCTAGTTGTGGCCCTGTTAGCTGTGGCCCTGCTAGTTGTGGCCCTGCTAGTTGTGGCCCTGCTAGTTGTGGCCCTGCTAGTTGTGGCCCTGCTAGCTGTGGCCCTGTTAGCTGTGGCCCTGCTAGTTGTGGCCCTGCTAGTTGTGGCCCTGCTAGCTGTGGCCCTGTTAGCAGTGGCCCTGATAGCTGTGGCCCTGCTAGTTGTGGCCCTGCTAGTTGTGGCCCTGCTAGTTGTGGCCTGTTAGCTGTGGCCCTGTTAGCTGTGGCCCTGTTAGCTGTGGCCCTGCTAGTTGTGCCCTGCTAGTTGTGCCCTGATAGTTGTGGCCCTGCTAGTTGTGGCCCTGCTAGTTGTGGCCCTGCTAGTTGTGGCCCTGTTAGCTGTGGCCCTGCTAGTTGTGGTCCTGTTAACTGTGGCCCTGTTAGCTGTGGCTCTGTTAGCTGTGGCCCTGCTAGTTGTGGCCCTGCTAGTTGTGGCCTGCTAGTTGTAGTCCTGCTAGTTGTGGCCTGTTTGCTGTGGTCCTGCTAGTTGTGGCCCTGCTAGCTGTGGCCCTGCTAGCTGTGGCCTGTTAGCTGTGGCCCTGTTAGCTGTGGCCCTGCTAGTTGTGGCCCTGTTAGCTGTGGTCCTGCTAGTTGTGGCCCTGCTAGTTGTGGCCCTGCTAGTTGTGACCCTGCTAGTTGTGGCCCTGCTAGCTGTGGCCATGTTAGCTGTGGCCCTGCTAGTTGTGGCCCTGCTAGTTGTGGCCCTGCTAGCTGTGGCCCTGTTAGCTGTGGCCCTGCTAGTTGTGGCCCTGTTAGTTGTGGCCCTGCTAGTTGTGGCCCTGCTAGCTGTGGCCCTGTTAGCTGTGGCCCTGCTAGTTGTGGCCTGCTAGTTGTGGCCCTGTTAGCTGTGGCCCTGTTAGTTGTGGCCCTGCTAGTTGTGGCCCTGCTAGTTGTGCCCTGCTAGTTGTGTCCCTGCTAGTTGTGCCCTGTTAGTTGTGGCCCTGCTAGTTGTGCCCTGTTAGTTGTGGCCCTGCTAGTTGTGGCCCTGTTAGCTGTGGCGCTGCTAGTTGTGGCCTGCTAGTTGTGGCCCTGTTAGCTGTGGCCCTGCTAGTTGTGGCCCTGCTAGTTGTGCCCTGCTAGTTGTGCCCTGCTAGTTGTGGCCCTGCTAGTTGTGGCCCTGCTAGTTGTGGTCCTGTTAGCTGTGGCCCTGTTAGCTGTGGCCCTGTTAGCTGTGGCCCTGCTAGTTGTGGCCCTGCTAGTTGTGGCCTGCTAGTTGTAGTCCTGCTAGTTGTGGCCTGTTAGCTGTGGTCCTGCTAGTTGTGGCCCTGCTAGTTGTGGCCCTGCTAGTTGTGGCCCTGCTAGTTGTGGCCTGTTAGCTGTGGCCCTGTTAGCTGTGGCCCTGTTAGCTGTGGCCCTGCTAGTTGTGCCCTGCTAGTTGTGCCCTGATAGTTGTGGCCCTGCTAGTTGTGGCCCTGCTAGTTGTGGCCCTGCTAGTTGTGGCCCTGTTAGCTGTGGCCCTGCTAGTTGTGGTCCTGTTAGCTGTGGCCCTGTTAGCTGTGGCTCTGTTAGCTGTGGCCCTGCTAGTTGTGGCCCTGCTAGTTGTGGCCTGCTAGTTGTAGTCCTGCTAGTTGTGGCCTGTTTGCTGTGGTCCTGCTAGTTGTGGCCCTGCTAGCTGTGGCCCTGCTAGCTGTGGCCTGTTAGCTGTGGCCCTGTTAGCTGTGGCCCTGCTAGTTGTGGCCCTGTTAGCTGTGGTCCTGCTAGTTGTGGCCCTGCTAGTTGTGGCCCTGCTAGTTGTGACCCTGCTAGTTGTGGCCCTGCTAGCTGTGGCCATGTTAGCTGTGGCCCTGCTAGTTGTGGCCCTGCTAGTTGTGGCCCTGCTAGCTGTGGCCCTGTTAGCTGTGGCCCTGCTAGTTGTGGCCCTGTTAGTTGTGGCCCTGCTAGTTGTGGCCCTGCTAGCTGTGGCCCTGTTAGCTGTGGCCCTGCTAGTTGTGGCCTGCTAGTTGTGGCCCTGTTAGCTGTGGCCCTGTTAGTTGTGGCCCTGCTAGTTGTGGCCCTGCTAGTTGTGCCCTGCTAGTTGTGTCCCTGCTAGTTGTGCCCTGTTAGTTGTGGCCCTGCTAGTTGTGCCCTGTTAGTTGTGGCCCTGCTAGTTGTGGCCCTGTTAGCTGTGGCGCTGCTAGTTGTGGCCTGCTAGTTGTGGCCCTGTTAGCTGTGGCCCTGCTAGTTGTGGCCCTGCTAGTTGTGCCCTGCTAGTTGTGCCCTGCTAGTTGTGGCCCTGCTAGTTGTGGCCCTGCTAGTTGTGGTCCTGTTAGCTGTGGCCCTGTTAGCTGTGGCCCTGTTAGCTGTGGCCCTGCTAGTTGTGGCCCTGCTAGTTGTGGCCTGCTAGTTGTAGTCCTGCTAGTTGTGGCCTGTTAGCTGTGGTCCTGCTAGTTGTGGCCCTGCTAGTTGTGGCCCTGCTAGCTGTGGCCCTGCTAGCTGTGGCCTGTTAGCTGTGGCCCTGTTAGCTGTGGCCCTGCTAGTTGTGGCCCTGTTAGCTGTGGCCCTGTTAGCTGTGGCCCTGTTAGCTGTGGCCCTGCTAGCTGTGGCCCTGCTAGTTGTGGCCTGTTAGCTGTGGCCCTGCTAGCTGTGGTCCTGTTAGTTGTGGCAGCCTTTCACACACTGGCCCGGTTAGTCTGTAGGCTGGGAGGTGATGTGTTGCTGTAGAATACAATACACTACATTCTCTCACCTGCCTGACTGTCTGTCTGTATGATGTCAACACACACCACACCACACACACACACACACACACACACACACACACACACACACACACACACACACTGAATATAAGCCTGTGAAATAGTCTGTGCGCTTTGTCATTCCTTGAATCCATTTAAGTGATTGTCACTGCAGTAGGTTAACAGGAGAGAGTGAAGAATTACAAAGGTCTAGCTGTGCTCACTACCCAACCGTTCTCAAGGTGAAGCTGAAGGACATACAGGCTTGCTGGTTTTCCTCTACCCTCAACCTCTCCTCACACCCCGACCCCCCCCCCCCACACATCTTGAAGTGTTACACAACAACCCTTAAATCCATAGACAGTAGAGGATCAGAAGAATACCACTGCATGGAACAAGCCACTCCAGATACTTCTGTCATCCTCCACATACACTACTGAGCTGAAGGCCTGTGTCCCAAACCGCACCCTATTCAATCCCTATACAGTGCACCACTTCTGGCCGAGGTCCATAGGAAGTTCCATAGGGCTCTTATATTGAAAAAAAAAAAAAAAAAGTAGTGCACTATATAGGGAATAGGGTGCCATTTGGGATGGAGGCAACGTGTGAGGAAGGGACAGTGGGGTCACTGCAGTTAGGCCTATTGATTGGTTTCTGGTTTGAGCCAAAAGGTCAAGGCCTGGAAGCAGAAAAGGTCCTTTCCTACTTAAATGTCAACTTCCTTTAGGGGATTAATAAGGGATAAAGTTTCTATGTGTGATTTATGTTGGATTAATGGCCATTTCTATTATCAAATGCAAACCGGGGATCTACCTGCTGAAAGGATAAGACTTCCAAAATGAATGGTTTGATGTATATTGTTGGCTTACAGTATAGTGTAATATAGTATAGTGTAATATAGTATAGTGTAATATAGTATAGTGTAATATAGTATAGTGTAATATAGTATAGTGTAATACAGTATAGTGTAATATAGTGTAATATAGTATAGTGTAATATAGTATAGTGTAATATAGTATAGTGTAATACAGTATAGTGTAATATAGTGTAATATAGTATAGTGTAATATAGTATAGTGTAATATAGTATAGTGTAATATCGTATAGTGTAATACAGTATAGTGAAATATAGTATAGTGTAATACAGTATAGTGTAATATAGTATAGTGTAATATAGTATAGTGTAATATAGTATAGTGTAATATAGTATAGTGTAATACAGTATAGTGTAATACAGTATAGTGTAATATAGTATAGTGTAATATAGTATAGTGTAATATAGTATAGTGTGATATAGTATAGTGTAATACAGTATAGTGTAATATTGTATAGTGTAATATAGTATAGTGTAATATAGTATAGTGTAATATAGTATAGTGTAATACAGTATAGTGTAATATATTATAGTGTGATATAGTATAGTGTAATACAGTATAGTGTAATACAGTATAGTGTAATACAGTATAGTGTAATACAGTATAGTGTAATATAGTATAGTGTAATACGGTATAGTGTAATACAGTATAGTGTAATACAGTATAGTGTAATATAGTATAGTGTAATATAGTATAGTGTAATACAGTATAGTGTAATACAGTATAGTGTAATATAGTATAGTGTAATACAATATAGTGTAATACAGTATAGTGTAATACAGTATAGTGTAATATAGTGTAATATAGTATAGTGTAATATAGTGTAATATAGTATACTGTAATATAGTATAGTGTAATACAGTATAGTGTAATACAGTATAGTGTAATACAGTATAGTGTAGTATAGTATAGTGTAGTATAGTATAGTGTAATATAGTATAGTGTAATATAGTATAGTGTAATACAGCATAGTGTAATACAGTATAGTGTAATACAGTATAGTGTAATACAGTATAGTGTAATATAGTATAGTGTAATACAGTATAGTGTAATACAGTATAGCGTAATATAGTATAGTGTAATATAGTATAGTGTAATACAGTATAGTGTAATATAGTATAGTGTAATATAGTATAGTGTAATATAGTATAGTGTAATACAGTATAGTGTAATATATTATAGTGTAATATTGTATAGTGTAATACAGTATAGTGTAATATAGTATAGTGTAATACAATATAGTGTAATATAGTATAGTGTAATACAGTATAGTATAATATAGTATAGTGTAATATAGTATAGTGTGATATAGTATAGTGTAATACAGTATAGTGTAATATTGTATAGTGTAATATATTATAGTGTAATATAGTATAGTGTAATATAGTATAGTGTAATATAGTATAGTGTAATACAGTATAGTGTAATATATTATAGTGTAATATAGTATAGTGTAATATAGTATAGTGTAATATATTATAGTGTAATATAGTATAGTGTAATACAGTATAGTGTAATACAGTATAGTGTAATACAGTATAGTGTAATATAGTATAGTGTAATACAGTATAGTGTAATATAGTATAGTGTAATACAGTATAGTGTAATGTAGTGTAATATAGTATAGTGTAATATAGTATAGTGTAATACAGTATAGTGTAATACAATATAGTGTAATATAGTATAGTGTAATATAGTATAGTGTAATATAGTATAGTGTAATACAGCATAGTGTAATACAGCATAGTGTAATATAGTATCGTGTAATACAGTATAGTGTAATACAGTATAGTGTAATATAGTATAGTGTAATACAGTATAGTGTAATATAGTATAGTGTAATATAGTATAGTGTAATATAGTATAGTGTAATACAGTATAGTGTAATACAGTATAGTGTAATATAGTATAGTGTAATATAGTATAGTGTAATATAGTATAGTGTAATATAGTGCAATATAGTATAGCGCAATATAGTATAGTGTAATATAGTATAGTGTAATATAGTATAGTGTAATGTAGTGTAATATAGTATAGTATAGTGTAATACAGTATAGTGTAATACAGTATAGTGTAATGTAGTGTAATATAGTATAGTGTAATACAGTATAGTGTAATACAGTATAGTGTAATATAGTGTAATACAGTATAGTGTAATATAGTGCAATATAGTATAGTGTAGTATAGTGTAATACAGTATAGTGTAATATAGTATAGTGTAATACAGTATAGTGTAATAGTATAGTGCAATATAGTACAGTGTAATATAGTGTAATACAGTATAGTGTAATACAGTATAGTGCAATACAGTATAGTGTAATACAGTATAGTGTAATACAGTGTAATATAGTATAGTGTAATACAGTGTAATATAGTATAGTGTAATACAGTATAGTGTAATACAGTATAGTGTAATACAGTGTAATATAGTATAGTGTAATACAGTATAGTGTAATAGTATAGTGCAATATAGTACAGTGTAATATAGTGTAATACAGTATAGTGTAATACAGTATAGTGTAATACAGTGTAATATAGTATAGTGTAATACAGTGTAATATAGTATAGTGTAATATAGTATACTGTGGTATGGCATTACATTTTACATTTAAGTCATTTAGCAGACGCTCTTATCCAGAGCGACTTATAGTATATTGTAGTATAGTGCAGCGTACTATATTTTAGTGTAATGTAGTATAGTGTAATATTGTGTAGTATAGTGTGGCATGGCATAGTGTAGTATAAATGTTGTAGTGTAGTATATTGTAGTGTAATATAGTATATTGTGGTATGGCCTAGTGTAGTAGAATATGTTGTAGTGTAGTATATTGTAGTGTAATATAATATAGTGTAATGCCATGCAGTATAGTATTGTGTGGTATGGCCCAGTGTAGTACAGTATATTGTAGTGTAGTATATTGTAGTGTAATATAGTATAGTGTGGTATGGCCTAGTGTAGTAGAATATGTTGTATTGTAGTGTAATATATTATAGTGTGGTATGGCCCAGTGTAGTACAGTATATTGTAGTGTAGTATATTGTAGTGTAATGTAGTATAGTGTAATGCCATGCAGTACAGTATAGTGTGGTATGGCCCAGTGTAGTACAGTATATTGTAGTGTAATATAGTATAGTGTAATGCCATGCAGTACAGTATAGTATAGTGTGGTATGGCCCAGTGTAGTACAGTATATTGTAGTGTAATATAGTATAGTGTAATGCCATGCAGTACATACAGTATAGTATAGTGTGGTATGGCCCAGTGTAGTACAGTATATTGTAGTGTAATATAGTATAGTGTAATGCCATGCAGTACAGTATAGTATAGTGTGGTATGGCCCAGTGTAGTACAGTATATTGTAGTGTAGTATAGTACGGTATGGCCTAGTGTAGTATAGTATATTGTAGTATGATGTAGTGTAGTATATTGTAGTGTAATGTAGTATAGTGTAATATGGTGCAATATAGTATAGTATGGTACAGTGTAGTATAGTGTGGTGTAGTGTAGTGGGTTGTAGTAGAGTGTACTATGGTATAGTGCAGTACAGTGTAGTATCGTGTGGTAGGGTGTAGTATAGCATAGTGTAATATAGTGTAGTTATGTACAGTGTGGTACATTGTAGTATAGTGTAATATAGTGCAATATAGGTTTGAGCAGTACCGTGTAGTATAGTGTAATATAGTATAGTGTAATATAGTATAGTATGGTATAGAATGGTGTAGTGTAGTATAGTGTAATATAGTGTAATATAGTATAGTGTAATATAGTATAGTATGGTATAGAATGGTGTCGTGTAGTATAGTGTAATATAGTATAGAATGTTGTAGTGTAGTGTAATATGGCATAGTATAGTGTAGTCTGGTATAGTATAGTGTAGTGTAGTATAGTGTAGTATAGTGTAATATAGTATAGTATAGAATAGTGTAGTGTAATATGGTATAGTATAGCGTAGTCTGGTATAGTATAATATAGCATAGTGTAGTTTAATATAGTATAGTGTAGTCTGGTATAGTATAGAATGTTGTAGTGTAATATGGTATAGTATAGTGTAGTCTGGTATAGTATAATATAGCATAGTGTAGTATAATATGGTATAGTGTATAGTGTGGCATAGTATAGTATGGTATAGTTTTGGCATAGTATGGTATATAGTATAGTATATAGAATAGCATAGTATAGTGTGGTATAGAATAGTATATAGTATTGTATAATGTGGTATAGTATATAGTATAGCATATTGTGGTATAGTATAGTGTGGTATAGTATCGTATAATGTGGTATAGTATAGTATATAGTATAGCATAGTCTGGTATAGTATAGTATCGTATAGTGTGGTATAGTATATGGTATAGTGTGGTATGGTATAGCAGGGCTGCAGAGGAGCACAGATTATGTCCATAGCACATCACTAAGGACTTTACAGTGCAGTATTGGGGGAAGGAAATGTCAGCAAGGACTCACTAAGGACTTTACAATGCAGTATTGGGGGAAGGAAATGTCAACAAGGACTCACTTAAGGACTTTACAGTGCAATATTGGGGGAATGAAACATCAACAAGGGACAATAAACAACCCATAATGAATTGAATAATGAATCTCTCCCCCCTCTCTCTCCCTTTTTCCTCACTCCTCTCCCTCTTCTCACCTCTCCTCACCTCTACTCTTCCTCTCCTCTCCCTCTCCTTCTCCTCTCCGTTGCCTCTCCTCTCCCTCCCCTCCTCTCCTCGCTTCTCTCCATTTCCTCTCCTCCTCTCCCTCTCCCTCCTCTCCTCTCCCTCCTCTCCTCTCTCCTCCTCTCTCTCCTCTCCTCCTCTCTCTCTCCTCTCCTCTCCTCCCTCCCTCTCCTCTCCCTCCCCTCCTCTCCCTCTCCTCCCTCCTCTCCCTCTCCTCCCTCCTCTCCTCTCCTCTCTCCTCTCCTCCCTCCTCTCCTCTCCCTCCTCTCCTCTCCCTCCTCCTCTCTCCCCTCATCCGTTCCCACTGCCTCCTCTCCCTCCTCTCCTCTCCTCTCCTCCCCTCCTCTCCTCTCTCTCTCTCCTCTCCCTCCTCTCCTCTCTCTCCTCTCCTCTCCTCCAGGCACATGAGTTTCTTTGCGTCCAAGGCGAGTCCCACCAGTGTGATTCTGGATCTGTGGGAGGCCCAACACTTCCACAGTGGGAACCTGAACCAGCTGGCCACCGTCATGGCCGACATCGGCAAACAGGAAGCTATGATCTTCCTGGTCTCAGACGGAGAGTGCTAGCCTTAGCTCTGTCCCAACACTGCACCCTATTCCCTATCTAGGGCCTAGATAGTGCACCAATGTAGGGGACTACCTAGGTAATAGAGTGCTATTTGAGATCGGCCCCCTAAAAAAGGAGAGGACTGGAACAGGGTAGAATATACAGACACATGAGAGGAGAGGAGAACACTCTCGCTTTCGCCCCTCCTTTACAAGAGAGAAGAACAAAACACTCCCCCTCTCTCCCCTCCTTTACAAGAGAGAAGAGAATGGAACACTCCCCCCCTCTCTCCCCTCCTTTACAAGAGAGAAGAGAATGGAACACTCCCCCCTCTCTCCCCTCCTTTACAAGAGAGAAGAGAATGGAACACTCCCCCCTCTCTCCCCTCCTTTACAAGAGAGAAGAGAATGGAACACTCCCCCCTCTCTCCCCTCCTTTACAAGAGAGAAGAGAATGGAACACTCCCCCTCTCTCCCCTCCTTTACAAGAGAGAAGAGAATGGAACACTCCCCCTCTCTCCCCTCCTTTACAAGAGAGAAGAGAATGGAACACTCCCCCCTCTCTCCCCTCCTTTACAAGAGAGAAGAGATTTGAACACTCCCCCCCTCTCTCTCCCCTCCTTTACAAGAGAGAACAGAAGAACGGAACACTCCCCCTCTCTCCCCTCCTTTACAAGAGAGAAGAGAAGAACGGAACACTCCCCCCTCTCTCCCCTCCTTTACAAGAGAGAAGAGAAGAACGGAACACTCCCCCTCTCTCCCCTCCTTTACAAGAGAGAACAGAAGAACGGAACACTCCCCCCTCTCTCCCCTCCTTTACAAGAGAGAAGAGAATAGAACACTCCCTCCCTCTCTCTCCCCTCCTTTACAAGAGAGAATAGAAGAACGGAACACTCCCCCCCTCTCTCTCCCCTCCTTTACAAGAGAGAAGAGACGAACGGAACACTCCCCTTCTCTCTCTCCCCTCCTTTACAACTGAGAACAGAAGAACGGAACACTCCCCCTCTCTCTCCCCTCCTTTACAAGAGAGAAGAGAAGAACGGAACACTCCCCCCCCCTCTCTCCCCTCCTTTACAAGAGAGAAGAGAATGGAACACTCCCCCACTCTCTCCCCTCCTTTACAAGAGAGAAGAGAATGGAACACTCCCCCCCCTCTCTCCCCTCCTTTACAAGAGAGAACAGAAGAACGGAACACTCCCCCTCTCTCCCTCCTTTACAAGAGAGAAGAACGGAACACTCCCCCCCTCTCTCCCCTCCTTTACAAGAGAGAACAGAAGAACGGAACACTCCCCCTCTCTCTCCCCTCCTTTACAAGAGAGAACAGAAGAACGGAACACTCCCCCTCTCTCTCCCCTCCTTTACAAGAGAGAACGGAACACTCCCCCCTCTCTCCCCTCCTTTACAAGAGAGAAGAGAACGGAACACTCCCCCCTCTCTCTCCCCTCCTCTATGAAACAAGAGGAGCTAAACAGAAGCAGGATTTGGGAACAGGGTTCATGTATGTTATGTTAGATCTACCCCACGCCTCCATTCAGAACCCAGATGTCTGGAGAAAGCAGGACCTGGGAGGGAGCTGGTCCTGGGAAGTTGTTTCTGGGTGATGTGCTTTTGTCAAAGTAAGGCGGGGAATCAATCCGTATGGCGACGTCGACCATGCATCTGTTAAAGGCAGTGTTCCCACCTTGGCGGAGAGGTAAAGGTCAAGGTAAAGGGTGCATATTGGCTCAATTGGAAATTGCCTTTAAAAAGGTGCATTGTCGGCAAAACATGATCGGATTGAATCCTGGAGAGGATATCTGGTACACAGTATGGTATATAACTATGTCAGACAGGAGTGGAAAGAGCTCTTTATGTTGTTTAAGTCAAGTTCAGTAGCCATCAAGGTTTAAAGTATAGCCTTATGTCCAAGAGACTTAGGATGAGATGACCGACAAGCATTTACCAACACATGGGCCAAACTTGGCCACAAAGTAGCAATATGCAAAATAATCACATTATCCATGGCCATCATGAAAAGACAACGTCACAATGTCAAGTTGGATTCTTTCTGTTTATGTTTAGTCAGAGACAAACAAGATAGTGTTCAATATCTCATCTAACCTCCCAGAGAAATCTGTCTTGCCGCTCTCTTACCAATGTGTGGTCAAGCTGCAGAGTAGATGTATTTCTGCAACTGGAAAAAACACACGGTTATCACTCTAGGGTCTATGACATCCAATCACTGTCCATCCATTAACCCTGTGGTGTAATCTGATCTGTTTATCCATCTGTCATCACCTATGGTTTTAAAAAGGAAATGAGCTGGACTTTTAGGCAGGCCATAGATTCTACGTCATGATTCTAAAGAACACATCTCGTGATTCGAAAGAACACATCTCGTGATTCGAAAGAACACATCTCGTGATTCGAAAGAACACATCTCGTGATTCGAAAGAACACATCTCAAGATTCGAAAGAACACATCTCGTGATTCGAAAGAACACATCTCAAGATTCGAAAGAACACATCTCGTGATTCGAAAGAACACATCTCGTGATTCGAAAGAACACATCTCGTGATCCGAAAGAACACATCTCGTGATCCGAAAGAACACATCTCGTGATCCGAAAGAACACATCTCGTGATTCTAAAGAACACATCTCGTGATCCGAAAGAACACATCTCGTGATCCGAAAGAACACATCTCGTGATCCGAAAGAACACATCTCGTGATCCTAAAGAACACATCTCGTGATCCTAAAGAACACATCTCGTGATCCTAAAGAACACATCTCGTGATCCTAAAGAACACATCTCGTGATTCTAAAGAACACATCTCGTGATTCTAAAGAACACATCTCGTGATTCTAAAGAACACATCTCGTGATTCTAAAGAACACATCTCATGATTCTAAAGAACACATGCCGTAGATATTCTGTTTGATTGTTTGTTGCCGTACTGTATCTAGTCAAAGTGAAACTTCGCCGCAGTACAGAGTCTGTAACATAATGTATCCACAGCGCTTCTGCTCTCAAATCAATTTTTTCTATTTTTGGTTGGTTAGACTTTTAAAAGTAAAAGTTAGTTATCGGTCAGATACATTTCAGAAGTGATTACAGTTGTTTTTACTTTAAGCCCAAGACAATGCAGATTTTGCTTTTTTGTTTCAAATGTAATATGACTAAATGTATCATGGTGAGTTTTCATATTTATCAAATTCCTCAGTTTGCTAAGTAGGCCCAAAGGGCTCTCACTCTCTCTCTCTCCCCCTCGCCCCTTCTCCCTCTCTCTCTCTCCATCTATCTCTCTCTCTCTCCCTCCCTCTCTTCAAAACGAATTTCTAAAACAGGGTCCTGGTGTAACAGGGTACCCTGTTCCCTATATAGTGCATAGGGCCCTGGTGTAACAGGGTACCCTGTTTCCTATATAGTGCATAGGGCCCTGGTGTAACATGGTAACCTGTTCCCTATATAGTGCATAGGGCCCTGGTGTAACAGGGTACCCTGTTCCCTATATAGTGCATAGGGCCCTGGTGTAACAGGGTACCCTGTTCCCTATATAGTGCATAGGGCCCTGGTGTAACAGGGTACCCTGTTCCCTATATAGTGCATAGGGCCCTGGTGTAACAGGGTACCATTTGGGACAAATGTTAATTTACAAAGTGGTTCTTTCCCAGTACTATGATGGTGGAGTCAACCCTGTAGAGCCACAATATGTATCTCCCTATTCTCTATACAGTGCACTACTTTAGACCAGACCTGCTATGGGCCCTAGTTAGAAATAGTGCACTACTATAAAGTGAATAGGGGGCCATTTGGAACATGGACATAGTCCTCAGCTTCAGGATTGGGTTGAATAGAGAGACCAGAGGGAGGGAGAGAGACCTGAGGGAGGGAGAGAGACCAGAGGGAGGGAGAGAGACCAGAGGGAGAGAGAGAGACCAGAGGGAGGGAGAGAGACCAGAGAGGGAGGGAGAGCGAGCGAGGGAGACCAGAGAGGGAGGGAGAGCGAGCGAGGGAGACCAGAGAGGGAGGGAGAGCGAGCGAGGGAGACCAGAGAGGGAGGGAGGGAGAGCGGCGAGGGAGACCAGAGAGGGAGGGAGAGCGAGCGAGGGAGACCAGAGAGGGAGGGAGAGCGAGCGGCGAGGGAGACCAGAGAGGGAGGGAGAGCGAGCGAGCGAGACCAGAGAGGGAGGGAGAGCGGCGAGGGAGACCAGAGAGGGAGGGAGAGCGAGCGAGGGAGACCAGAGAGGGAGGGAGAGCGAGCGAGGGAGACCAGAGAGGGAGGGAGAGCGAGCGAGGGAGACCAGAGAGGGAGGGAGAGCGAGCGAGGGAGACCAGAGAGGGAGGGAGAGCGAGCGAGGGAGACCAGAGAGGGAGGGAGGGAGAGCGAGCGAGGGAGACCAGAGAGGGAGGGAGAGCGAGCGAGGGAGACCAGAGAGGGAGGGAGAGCGAGCGAGCGAGGGAGACCAGAGAGGGAGGGAGAGCGAGCGAGCGAGACCAGAGAGGGAGGGAGAGCGGCGAGGGAGACCAGAGAGGGAGGGAGAGCGAGCGAGGGAGACCAGAGAGGGAGGGAGAGCGAGCGAGGGAGACCAGAGAGGGAGGGAGAGCGAGCGAGGGAGACCAGAGAGGGAGGGAGAGCGGCGAGGGAGACCAGAGAGGGAGGGAGAGCGAGCGAGGGAGACCAGAGAGGGAGGGAGAGCGAGCGAGGGAGACCAGAGAGGGAGGGAGAGCGAGCGAGGGAGACCAGAGAGGGAGGGAGAGCGAGCGAGGGAGACCAGAGAGGGAGGGAGAGCGAGCGAGGGAGACCAGAGAGGGAGGGAGGGAGAGCGAGCGAGGGAGACCAGAGAGGGAGGGAGAGCGAGCGAGGGAGACCAGAGAGGGAGGGAGAGCGAGCGGCGAGGGAGACCAGAGAGGGAGGGAGAGCGGCGAGGGAGACCAGAGAGGGAGGGAGAGCGGCGAGGGAGACCAGAGAGGGAGGGAGAGCGAGCGAGGGAGACCAGAGAGGGAGGGAGAGCGAGCGAGGGAGACCAGAGAGGGAGGGAGAGCGGCGAGGGAGACCAGAGAGGGAGGGAGAGCGAGCGAGGGAGACCAGAGAGGGAGGGAGGGAGAGCGAGCGAGGGAGACCAGAGAGGGAGGGAGAGCGAGCGAGGGAGACCAGAGAGGGAGGGAGAGCGAGCGGCGAGGGAGACCAGAGAGGGAGGGAGAGCGAGCGGCGAGACCAGAGAGGGAGGGAGAGCGAGCGAGGAGACCAGAGAGGGAGGGAGAGCGAGCGAGGGAGACCAGAGAGGGAGGGAGAGCGAGCGAGGGAGACCAGAGAGGGAGGGAGAGCGAGCGAGGGAGACCAGAGAGGGAGGGAGAGCGAGCGAGGGAGACCAGAGAGGGAGGGAGAGCGAGCGAGGGAGACCAGAGAGGGAGGGAGAGCGAGCGAGGGAGACCAGAGAGGGAGGGAGAGCGAGCGAGGGAGACCAGAGAGGGAGGGAGAGCGGCGAGGGAGACCAGAGAGGGAGGGAGAGCGAGCGAGGGAGACCAGAGAGGGAGGGAGGGAGAGCGGCGAGGGAGACCAGAGAGGGAGGGAGAGCGGCGAGGGAGACCAGAGAGGGAGGGAGAGCGAGCGAGCGAGGGAGACCAGAGAGGGAGGGAGAGCGAGCGAGCGAGACCAGAGAGGGAGGGAGAGCGAGCGAGGGAGACCAGAGAGGGAGGGAGAGCGAGCGAGGGAGACCAGAGAGGGAGGGAGAGCGAGCGAGGGAGACCAGAGAGGGAGGGAGAGCGAGCGAGGGAGACCAGAGAGGGAGGGAGAGCGAGCGAGGGAGACCAGAGAGGAGGGAGAGCGAGCGAGGGAGACCAGAGAGGGAGGGAGAGCGAGCGAGGGAGACCAGAGAGGGAGGGAGAGCGAGCGAGGGAGACCAGAGAGGGAGGGAGAGCGAGCGAGGGAGACCAGAGAGGGGGAGAGCGAGCGAGGGAGACCAGAGAGGGAGGGAGAGCGAGCGAGACCAGAGAGGGAGGGAGAGCGAGCGAGACCAGAGAGGGAGGGAGAGCGAGCGAGACCAGAGAGGGAGGGAGAGCGAGCGAGACCAGAGAGGGAGGGAGAGCAAGCGAGGGAGACCAGAGAGGGAGGGAGAGCGAGCGAGGGAGACCAGAGAGGGAGGGAGAGCGAGCGAGGGAGACCAGAGAGGGAGGGAGAGCGAGCGAGACCAGAGAGGGAGGGAGAGCAAGCGAGGGAGACCAGAGAGGGAGGGAGAGCGAGCGAGGGAGACCAGAGAGGGAGGGAGAGCGAGCGAGGGAGGGAGAGGGACTTTCATGATTGCCAGTCAGTTTACCTGGAACGTATATTTTCTTGTTGACACCATGGCAGAGGGAAATACAGAATGTGTTAGATCTGTTCTTTATCCTTATCCAAGTATTCCTGAACGCTGACATTCTTTCTCGTTTGCAGTGCTTGTAACAACCCAGGTCAAAGGATATTTCTGTTCAACATATGATTACAGAACATAGTCAAAACAGACGACTCTGTCCACAGTTCCTGGTTCTTTGACAACAAGACTAATCTAGTAACCCCCTGGAGGAATAGGCCCTGTTGTTTTCCATTGTGTGGGAATAGCTACTTCATCACAATGTAATATGTAAATAATTTTCTATACCAGCTGGATACTGTCACTTTACATAATGTGTTTGTCAGCAGAATTGGTAACCAAAGTTTTCTGAATACCATTTGAGGCCACTTCATCTTCTGAACAACATGGGTGAATTACCATTAGCTACATCTCAAATGGCACCCTGGTCTCTATATTAGTGCACTACTTTCAGACCAAGGCACGCATAGGAAATAGGGCCCATAGGAAATCCCATAGGGTTCTGGTCAAAAGAAGTACACTACGATATAGGGAATAGGGTGCCATTTGTTGATACAACCCCATATTGTTTGTGAATTACCACATTGTCTCAGTGTAACTCGTTGGTGTGTACCAATGAGCACATCTGTTTTCCTCTTGATTTCTCCCTATATAATGCTAATTACATCAAAACTTTTGTTTTCTCATTTTCTTTGCCAATTGTTTCCGTTTTCATACTATTTGTTTTTACCAGTAATACAAAACCCTTTATTATATCACTACTTTGTATAGAAATGTACATTATATTTTAATATGGAGTCCAAAAAAACAAAACAAAAAAAAAAGTTACAAACTTTAAACAAACTGGTGTAACATTTGTCAAAGTGTAACTCTGTAATGTGTTTGCCTAACATTCTGCTGTTTCATCTGAGGTCTTTTATACTGCTAAAGATTAAAGGTGGACTCAGCGATTCAGTAAAACACAATATCTGGTGAAGTTCCAAACAACGAAGAGCATTGAGGCACGAGACTTGTGTTTTCGTCCCGTAGCTACCACGCTGTATCAGTGCATACAGCCAACACCCTGCACCAACACAGGTACTCTGAGAGCAAAGTCTTGCATCTTGCTCATCTCAATATCTTCTCGTTGTCATCTCACTGAGTCTACCTTTAAAGGGATTGTTTTGATGAACACGTTTCTACACTTTTCTTTACTTTAAAAATACGGCATCTCCTTATATGGCTGCCTGATTATTTCTATATAAGCCTTTAACTTTAATTTCAACATGAAATTGTAACAACAACGAACATATAGTATGTACCAATACTACGACACTGGTAACTACTGGAGACAGAACACCACGACACTGGTAACTACTGGAGACAGAACACCACTACACTGGTAACTACTGGAGACAGAACACCACTACACTGGTAACTACTGGAGACAGAACACCACTACACTGGTAACTACTGGAGACAGAACACCACTACACTGGTAACTACTGGAGACAGAACACCACTACACTGGTAACTACTGGAGACAGAACACCACTACACTGGTAACTACTGGAGACAGAACACCACTACACTGGTAATAACTACTGGAGACAGAACACCACTACACTGGTAACTACTGGAGACAGAACACTACTACACTGGTAACTACTGGAGACAGAACACCACTACACTGGTAACTACTGGAGACAGAACACCACTACACTGGTAACTACTGGAGACAGAACACCACTACACTGGTAACTACTGGAGACAGAACACCACTACACTGGTAACTACTGGAGACAGAACACCACTACACTGGTAACTACTGGAGACAGAACACCACTACACTGGTAACTACTGGAGACAGAACACCACTACTACTACACTGGTAACTACTGGAGACAGAACACCACTACACTGGTAACTACTGGAGACAGAACACCACTACACTGGTAACTACTGGAGACAGAACACCACTACACTGGTAACTACTGGAGACAGAACACCACTACACTGGTAACTACTGGAGACAGAACACCACTACACTGGTAACTACTGGAGACAGAACACCACTACACTGGTAACTACTGGAGACAGAACACCACTACACTGGTAACTACTGGAGACAGAACACCACTACACTGGTAACTACTGGAGACAGAACACCACTACACTGGTAACTACTGGAGACAGAACACCACTACACTGGTAACTACTGGAGACAGAACACCACTACACTGGTAACTACTGGAGACAGAACACCACTACTACTACACTGGTAACTACTGGAGACAGAACACCAATAGTTTACACACACAGACATTTCCTACAATCTCAGTCTCATGTCAGAATTAAACGTTCATCCATGTTTCTCAAATGTCAATTTTCGTAGTTGTTCCAAATGTCAAATTTCGAAGTGTTTAAGGTTAAGGTTAGGCATTAACTCTGATTGGTTAAGGTAAGGGTTGTGGTTTGAGGTAGGCTTAAAACAAAATAAACAGATTTTTATCGCTGGATTTGAATTCGCAACCTTTAAAATCAGAGGCAGGTGCTTTTGCTGCCTGTCCACTATCCCCATCACCCACAGTAAAACAGAAACCTGCTTGAAGGTAAGTGCTCGACGTTGCCCCCTAGTGGCCGGTTTCCACTTCATCTCCCGACGTCCTCAGACATGGATGGACGTCGAATATTGACTTGTGTCACGGGTGACCAGGCTGCACAATCCATCACATCACAGATGGTTCATGGCAGTTCTATAGTGAGATTATGACTGTGTAACACAGTCGTTATCACCTTTTCCATGATGGACAGTGATGTTTTCTAAGCGCATAACAGCCGAGTATCTCAAACCACCCCTGGAAGACACTGGACCCAGACGCCCGCCCACTACAGATAACATCGAACTTAGCATTGCTCCCAAATGGCACCCTATCACCTATGTAAGTCCACTATTTTTGACCTGGGCTAACATATTGCACTACATAGGGAATAGGGTGCAATTTGGGACTCCGTGGTCTTTGTCTGACACAAACATCACTAGCTGTCATAATGGATGACAAATGCCATTTCCGTCGCAAAGCTTTCTTCTCTCTCGGATTGAAAGCTCAAGTTTGACAGTTTTTTTTTTTTAAATGACATGGACGCTTTTACCAAGAGAGTTGTAGACTCTGCTTAATATATAATAATATAATATAATATATCCCATTTAGCAGACGCTTTTGTCCAAAGCGACTTACAAGTCGGCTGGGGCCACTACTTTTTTACATATGGGTGGTCCCAGCGGGAATCGAACCCACGACGCTTGGCGTTGCAAGCGCCATGCTCTACCGACTGAGCCACACAGGATGGAAAAACGGATACCTTTCACACACTGCATTTCCTCAGCTTCAATCATTGTTATTCAGTGTCAAGAATTTCCATGTGTGTGATCTTGATGTTTCACTCTGAAATGTTTTGGAACAGCAAATAAATCGACTTCTATATGTTTTTTTTTCTATTTATTTCCTCGATTCAATGTTCCTTGCCTTTCTGCAAGTAAAAGAAATGCTGTATGTATCTCACGCAACACAGCGCTTATGCAAATTATATAATTCCTTTTTCCTTTACTTTCCTTTTACTTTTCAGTTCCTTATTGTCACTGGGTATACCAAACATTAGGAACACCCTCCTAATATTGAGTCCCCGTCCCCCCGGCCCTCAGAACAGACTCAATTTGTCGGGGTATGGACTCTTCAAGTTGTCGAAAGCGTTCCACAGGGATGCTGACGCATGTTGACTCCAATGTTTCCCACAGTTGTGTCAAGTTGGCTGGACGTCCTTTGGATGGTGGACACGCAGGAAACTGTTGGGCGTGAAAAACCCAGCAGCGTTGCAGTTCTTCACACAGTCAAACCGGTGCGCCTGGCACCTGCTACCATACCCCGTTCACAGGCACTAAAATCTTTTGTCTTGCCACTTCACCCTCTGAATTGCACACATACACAACCCGTGTCTCAATTGTCACAAGGCTTAAAAATCCTTCTATTAACTTGTCTCCTCCCCTTCATTTGCACGGCTTGAAGTGGATTTAACATGTGATGTCAATAAGGGATCGTAGCGTTCAGTCTGTCATGGAAAGAGCAGGCGTTCATAATGTTTTGTATACTCAGTGTAAAGTGTGGTCAAAAAAACGTTTGTGGAGAAAGCGTCTGTTTAGTCGAGGCACTTTTATGTAACTTTTCAGACAACGATAACGATGATATGGATTTGTGGGTAGAATTTTGGAAATTTGTTTCTAAGTGCTTTCAAGTATTAACTTGGCCTTATGTATATATCTAACGATGACATTTCAGAAAGGTTTGTATAGTAATTCAACCTGAAATCTATGTAAATAAATTATATATTGTTAAAACAACGACTGAAGAGTTTTACTTTCAGTGCTTTTAGTCAAGCAGATGCTAACCTTTTACCATTACATTAACAGGGGAGGTTAGCATACCCTCAAGACATGCTAACCTTTTACCATTACATTAACAGGGGAGGTTAGCATACCCTCAAGACATGCTAACCTTTTACCATTACATTAACAGGGGAGGTTAGCATACCCTCAAAACATGCTAACCTTTTACCATTACATTAACAGGGGAGGTTAGCATACCCTCAAGACATGCTAACCTTTTGCCATTACATGAACAGGGGAGGTTAGCATACCCTCAAGACATGCTACCCTTTTACCATTACATTAACAGGGGAGGTTAGCATACCCTCAAAACATGCTAACCTTTTACCATTACATTAACAGGGGAGGTTAGCATACCCTCAAGACATGCTAACCTTTTACCATTACATTAACAGGGGAGGTTAGCATACCCTCAAGACATGCTAACCTTTTACCATTACATTAACAGGGGAGGTTAGCATACCCTCAAGACATGCTAACCTTTTACCATTACATGAACAGGGGAGGTTAGCATACCCTCAAAACATGCTAACCTTTTACCATTACATGAACAGGGGAGGTTAGCATACCCTCAAGACATGCTAACCTTTTACCATTACATTAACAGGGGAGGTTAGCATACCCTCAAGACATGCTAACCTTTTACCATTACATTAACAGGGGAGGTTAGCATACCCTCAAGACATGCTACCCTGGGGATGTAACCCAAATGGCTAGGGAGAGTCTGCATCCCAAAATGGCTAGGGAGAGTCTGCATCCCAAAATGGCTAGGGAGAGTCTGCATCCCAAAATGGCTAGGGAGAGGAGGGCATTTACCAGAGAGGCAACAAAGAGACCAAAGATAACCCTGAAGGAGCTGCAAAGCTCCACAGTGGAGATTGGAGTATCTGTCCATAGGACCACTTTAAGCCGTACACTCCACAGAGCTGGAGTTTACGGAAGAGTGGCCAGAAAAAAAGACATTGCTTAAAGAAAAAAATAAGCAAATACGTTTGGTGTTCGCCAAAAGGCACGTGGGAGACGCCCCAAATATATGGAAGAAGGTACTCTGGTCAGATGAGACTAAAATTGAGCTTTTTGGCCATCAAGAAAAAGGTACAGTGGGGCAAAAAAGTATTAAGTCAGCCACCAATTGTGCAAGTTCTCCCACTTAAAAAGATGAGAGAGGCCTATAATTTTCATCATAGGTACACTTCAACTATGACAGACAAAATGAGAAAAAAAATCCAGAAAAACACATTGTAGGATTTTTTATGAATTTATTTGCAAATTATGGTGGAAAATAAGTATTTGGTCATTAACAAAAGTTTATCTCAATACTTTGTTGGCAATGACAGAGGTCAAACGTTTTCTGTAAGTCTTCACAAGGTTTCCACACACTGTTGCTTGTATTTTGGCCCATTCCTCAATGCAGATCTCCTCTAGAACAGTGATGTTTTGGGGCTGTTGCTGGGCAACACGGACTGATGCTGTCTGGACCAAAAGAGTATATCATACTATAAGCATCAGATAAACAGATAAATATAGAGGGGCACTATTTCGCTCTCTCAGATGCTTTCTCCGGTGAGATACTGTGGTTTCAGCAGAGAGGGTGAGGCGAAGTGAGAGGGCTCACTCTTGCCAAAATCTGTCCAGTACAGTCCCAATGCGATTCTATGGCAATAATATGCAGACCTAAGCTGGTGCCTGCATTCCCGCTTTTTGGATAAAGGGGCGCAGCGCTCACTGCATCTCAATGCTAGAGGCGCCACTACAGACCCTGGTTCGATTCCAGGCTGTATCACAACCGGCCATGATATGGAGCCCCATAGGGCAGTGGACAATGACCCAGCGTCGTCTGTGTTTGGCTGGGGTCGGCCGTCAATGTAAATGAGAATTTGTTCTCAACTGCCTAGTTAAATAAAGGTTAAATAAATACAAGCAATAGGATCTCCGGATTCAGCAGGTGCACAGTGCAGTGTTGGGATGAAGGATTTCCTTAAAGTAAAATTATATCATTAATCCTGTCCAAATAAACACTAAAAAAATACTTCAGTAGGGAGCATAACTTAGCCACAGAGGATCACTAGCTTATTTAAACAAACAAAAAATAGCTGTGGATTGTTTCAAAACCACAAGTGTGTTTGCGAAGTCTGCAATTTGGGTAGCGCGCATGACAATATGTCTACCTGATTATTGCGTTGCGAATGTCAGTGAAAAGCATCTACAGATAACGTGTCTTCAATATAATAAAAAACATTTTGTTTTTTGCATCAAGAGGAAGGGGAAGGGTGTGTGGCGAAAATGAGGTGCAGAATGGATGCATATGTAGGAACGTGCTCAATTGGCAATTATTTCTTTCTGATAGTCTTAACTCATTTCTTCTTCGCCTCACACAAGTCAACAAGTCTTTCCGATTATTCGGTTTTTTTTTTAAATAAAACATTCTATTGCGAATGATAGTTAGTCAGTATTTGAACAATCCTGGCGACTATAATCACCAAGTATCGGTGTGAAAGAGAAAAATATTATGATCTGATGATCACCATATATGATCCAGTGGAAACATCATAAATACAACAGGGTTCTGGTCGAGTTCCCTGGAGACTCTGAGGGCCCGGAATAGAGGCTCGTTCATACAATGTTGCAAGTTCGTTAGCAACAGCTTCATACCAGACCCTGTTTTGTATTTATTATGGATCCTCATTAGCTGCTGTCAAGGCAGCAGATACTCTTCCTGGGGTCCAGCAAAATTAAGGCAGTTATATCATTTTAAAAACATTACAATACATTCCTAAAATAATTCCCAACACAATAAATGTGTGCCCTCAGGCCCATTCTCCACTACCACACATCGACAACACAAAATCCATGTGTGTGTGTGTGTGTATAGTGCGTATGTTATCATGTGTGTGTGTATAGTGCGTATGTTATCATGTGTGTGTGTGTGTCTATGTTTGTGTTGCTTCACAGTCCCCACTGTTCCATGAGGTGTATTTTTTACCTGCTTTTTAAATCTAATTCTACTGCTGCATCAGTTACCTGATGTGGAATAGAGTTCCATGTAGTCATGGCTCTATGTAGTACTGTGGAATAGAGTTCCATGTAGTCATGGCTCTATGTAGTACTGTGGAATAGAGTTCCATGTAGTCATGGCTCTATGTAGTACTGTGTAATAGAGTTCCATGTAGTCATGGCTATATGTAGTACTGTGGAATAGAGTTCCATGTAGTCATGGCTCTATGTAGTACTGTGGAATAGAGTTCCATGTAGTCATGGCTCTATGTAGTACTGTGTAATAGAGTTCCATGTAGTCATGGCTATATGTAGTACTGTGGAATAGAGTTCCATGTAGTCATGGCTCTATGTAGTACTGTGGAATAGAGTTCCATGTAGTCATGGCTCTATGTAGTACTGTGTAATAGAGTTCCATGTAGTCATGGCTCTATGTAGTACTGTGGAGTAGAGTTCCATGTGGTCATGGCTCTATGTAGTACTGTGGAATAGAGTTCCATGTAGTCATGGCTCTATGTAGTACTGTGGAATAGAGTTCCATGTAGTCATGGCTCTATGTGGTACTGTGGAATAGAGTTCCATGTAGTCATGGCTCTATGTGGTACTGTGGAATATAGTTCCATGTAGTCATGGCTCTATGTAGTACTGTGGAATAGAGTTCCATGTAGTCATGGCTCTATGTAGTACTGTGGAATAGAGTTCCATGTGGTCATGGCTCTATGTAGTACTGTGGAATAGAGTTCCATGTAGTCATGGCTCTATGTAGTACTGTGGAATAGAGTTCCATGTAGTCATGGCTCTATGTAGTACTGTGGAATAGAGTTCCATGTAGTCATGGCTCTATGTAGTACTGTGGAATAGAGTTCCATGTAGTCATGTCTCTATGTGGTACTGTGGAATATAGTTCCATGTAGTCATGGCTCTATGTAGTACTGTGGAATAGAGTTCCATGTAGTCATGGCTCTATGTAGTACTGTGGAATAGAGTTCCATGTGGTCATGGCTCTATGTAGTACTGTGGAATAGAGTTCCATGTAGTCATGGCTCTATGTAGTTCTGTGGAATAGAGTTCCATGTAGTCATGGCTCTATGTAGTACTGTGGAATAGAGTTCCATGTAGTCATGGCTCTATGTAGTACTGTGGAATAGAGTTCCATGTGGTCATGGCTCTATGTAGTACTGTGGAATAGAGTTCCATGTAGTCATGGCTCTATGTAGTACTGTGGAATAGAGTTCCATGTAGTCATGGCTCTATGTAGTACTGTGGAATAGAGTTCCATGTAGTCATCACTCTATGTAGTACTGTGGAATAGAGTTCCATGTAGTCATGGCTCTATGTAGTACTGTGGAATAGAGTTCCATGTAGTCATGGCTCTATGTAGTACTGTGGAATAGAGTTCCATGTAGTCATCACTCTATGTAGTACTGTGGAATAGAGTTCCATGTAGTCATGGCTCTATGTAGTACTGTGGAATAGAGTTCCATGTAGTCATGGCTCTATGTAGTACTGTGGAACAGAGTTCCATGTAGTCATCACTCTATGTAGTACTGTGGAATAGAGTTCCATGTGGTCATGGCTCTATGTAGTACTGTGGAATAGAGTTCCATGTAGTCATGGCTCTATGTAGTACTGTGGAATAGAGTTCCATGTGGTCATGGCTCTATGTAGTACTGTGGAATAGAGTTCCATGTAGTCATGGCTCTATGTAGTACTGTGGAATAGAGTTCCATGTAGTCATGGCTCTATGTAGTACTGTGGAATAGAGTTCCATGTAGTCATGGCTCTATGTAGTACTGTGGAATAGAGTTCCATGTAGTCATGTCTCTATGTGGTCCTGTGGAATAGAGTTCCATGTGGTCATGGCTCTATGTAGTACTGTGGAATAGAGTTCCATGTAGTCATGGCTCTATGTAGTACTGTGGAATAGAGTTCCATGTGGTCATGGCTCTATGTAGTACTGTGGAATAGAGTTCCATGTAGTCATGGCTCTATGTAGTACTGTGGAATAGAGTTCCATGTAGTCATGGCTCTATGTAGTACTGTGGAATAGAGTTCCATGTAGTCATGGCTCTATGTAGTACTGTGGAATAGAGTTCCATGTAGTCATGTCTCTATGTGGTACTGTGGAATATAGTTCCATGTAGTCATGGCTCTATGTAGTACTGTGGAATAGAGTTCCATGTAGTCATGGCTCTATGTAGTACTGTGGAATAGAGTTCCATGTGGTCATGGCTCTATGTAGTACTGTGGAATAGAGTTCCATGTAGTCATGGCTCTATGTAGTTCTGTGGAATAGAGTTCCATGTAGTCATGGCTCTATGTAGTACTGTGGAATACAGTTCCATGTAGTCATGGCTCTCTGTAGTACTGTGGAATAGAGTTCCATGTAGTCATGGCTCTATGTAGTACTGTGGAATAGAGTTCCATGTAGTCATCACTCTATGTAGTACTGTGGAATAGAGTTCCATGTAGTCATGGCTCTATGTAGTACTGTGGAATAGAGTTCCATGTAGTCATGGCTCTATGTAGTACTGTGGAATAGAGTTCCATGTAGTCATCACTCTATGTAGTACTGTGGAATAGAGTTCCATGTAGTCATCACTCTATGTAGTACTGTGGAATAGAGTTCCATGTAGTCATGGCTCTATGTAGTACTGTGGAATAGAGTTCCATGTAGTCATGGCTCTATGTAGTACTGTGGAATAGAGTTCCATGTAGTCATGGCTCTATGTGGTACTGTGCTCCTCCCATAGTCTGTTCTGGACTTGTGGGATATGCATGGGTAACCGAGCTGTGTGCTAGTATTATTTAAAACAGACAGCTCAGTATCTTCAGTTTATCAATACCTCTTACAAAAACAAGTAATGAGGAAGTCAATCTCTCTTCCCCTTCTGAGCCAGGAAAGATTGACTTGCATGTCATTAATGTTAGCTCTCCATGTACTTTTAAGGGCCAGCCGTGCTGCCCTGTTCTGAGCCCTGTGATAATTTGATACAAAGTTGAACTTCACAAGCAATAGCTCAAGTGAAGACCGATGGAAAGGGAGGCAGACAGACGGAGAGGCGAGATGAAGGTGATTGAAAGAAGCAGAATTACAACTGTTTTTAATTGTCGGCTTTAAGACCTACGTATTTTACTTAGTAGTTGATGGGAGTTATAGACCTACGTATTTTACTGAGTAGTTGATGGGAGTTATAGACCTACGTATTTTACTTAGTAGTTGATGGGAGTTATAGACCTACGTATTTTACTTAGTAGTTGATGGGAGTTATAGACCTACGTATTTTACTTAGTAGTTGATGGGAGTTATAGACCTACGTATTTTACTTTGTTGATGGGAGTTATAGGCCTACGTATTTTACTTAGTTGATGGGAGTTATAGACCTACGTATTTTACTTAGTAGTTGATGGGAGTTATAGACCTACGTATTTTACTTAGTAGTTGATGGGAGTTATAGACCTACGTATTTTACTTTGTTGATGGGAGTTATAGACCTACGTATTTTACTTAGTAGTTGATGGGAGTTATAGACCTACGTATTCTACTGAGTAGTTGATGGGAGTTATAGACCTACGTATTCTACTGAGTAGTTGATGGGAGTTATAGACCTACGTTTTTTACTTAGTAGTTGATGGGAGTTATAGACCTACGTATTTTACTTAGTTGATGGGAGTTATAGACCTACGTATTTTACTTAGTAGTTGATGGGAGTTATAGACCTACGTATTCTACTGAGTAGTTGATGGGAGTTATAGACCTACGTATTTTACTTAGTAGTTGATGGGAGTTATAGACCTACGTATTTTACTTAGTTGATGGGAGTTATAGACCTACGTATTTTACTTAGTTGATGGGAGTTATAGACCTACGTATTTTACTGAGTAGTTGATGGGAGTTATAGACCTACGTATTTTACTTAGTTGATGGGAGTTATAGACCTACGTATTTTACTTAGTAGTTGATGGGAGTTATAGACCTACGTATTTTACTTAGTAGTTGATGGGAGTTATAGACCTACGTATTTTACTTAGTAGTTGATGGGAGTTATAGACCTACGTATTTTACTTAGTAGTTGATGGGAGTTATAGACCTACGTATTTTACTTAGTTGATGGGAGTTATAGGCCTACGTTTTTACTTAGTAGTTGATGGGAGTTATAGACCTACGTATTTTACTGAGTAGTTGATGGGAGTTATAGGCCTACGTTTTTTACTTAGTAGTTGATGGGAGTTATAGACCTACGTATTTTACTTAGTAGTTGATGGGAGTTATAGACCTACGTATTTACTTAGCAGTTGATGGGAGTTATAGACCTACGTTTTTACTTAGTAGTTGATGGGAGTTATAGACCTACGTATTTTACTTAGTAGTTGATGGGAGTTATAGACCTACGTATTTTACTTAGTTGATGGGAGTTATAGGCCTACGTTTTTACTTAGTAGTTGATGGGAGTTATAGACCTACGTATTTTACTGAGTAGTTGATGGGAGTTATAGGCCTACGTTTTTTACTTAGTAGTTGATGGGAGTTATAGACCTACGTATTTTACTTAGTAGTTGATGGGAGTTATAGACCTACGTATTTACTTAGCAGTTGATGGGAGTTATAGACCTACGTTTTTACTTAGTAGTTGATGGGAGTTATAGACCTACGTATTTTACTTAGTAGTTGATGGGAGTTATAGGCCTACGTATTTTACTTAGTAGTTGATGGGAGTTATAGGCCTACGCCTACTGCTGCATTTGGCCTATAGGCTCTCTGCGATCTATGCTCTCATTTCTTTAGCAGCCAATTGGATCACAGTGTGTCCATATTAAAAGAGGCTAGTGCTCTTTCAATGGTAACATGTTTAACTTTTAGACATTTTACTTCAGATTTTTTTTATGATTAACCACGTGACAATGCTTGAGAAACGAAAATGGTTCATTATTGAAACGCGCATACAGTGAGGCAAAAAAGTATTTAGTCATCAATAATTTATAAATATATAATAAACTTTTGTTATTGACCAAATACTTATTTTCCACCATAATTTGCTAATAAATTCATTAAAAAATCCTACAATGTGATTTTCTGGATTTTTTTCCCTCATTTTGTCTGACATAGTTGAAATGTACCTATAATGAAAATTACAGGCCTCTCTCATCTTTTTAAGTGGGAGAACTTGGACAATTGGTAGCTGACTAAATACCTTTTTTGCCCCACTGTATATAAAATAGACTATTCATAACCACCAAACAGATCATTAGAAATGGTCGGACACATTGTACGCTTTCCTCAAACTTGAAACTCCCGATCATAGGAGGTCCGACGAAAAACCGTCTGTCTAAATGATTCGTTCTGGCGTCGGGTCTGCAGAGGGAAAAGAGAGTATGGTATGCAGACATTTTATTTATTTATTCATTAACTGGTTCTAATACACAATACAGCTCATCTATCAAGGATATCAATTATTCCTCTAAAAACATCTCTAGCGTGTACACATGAATACAGCAGTTTTTCGTTCGAATTTAAGTATTTTTTTGTAAAAGCTCAGTGTGCAAAGCTTGAAAAGACACTTGGTATACAATACTTTAATACAACAACAATTTTTATTTTTTTATTCTATAATTATAATCCTATTGTTCTTGGAGCAGAAGTTGACGTTAGTGGGGGAATCAGACCATTAGGTTGACATCGTGTACAATTGTAGGAATGGGTTCATGTCAGACGAGAACCATCTCAGCCCTCTGCAAACAAACAAATACAGTACATTACTAAATTATTTGGTTTCAAACACACCTAACAAATAACTACTTTACAGGCCTCTTGTGAGACTTGAGCTCTATTCAAATCGGTGTTGCTGAAGCGTTACAAATTTCAATTAAAAAAAAAATGTAATTTGCTATTGAGCCGATATATACAGCATTTACCATGCAGTCTCCGCCAAAAAAACAGTTTGGAACATTGCTTTTAAATTTAATTATCGTTGTAAAGATGAATTTGAAAGATTGGGATTGAATAGAGCCCTAGATTATAGAGTATTTGGTTCAATACATAAAGCCACTTGTACAGAATGACTCCCAGGACAACACAATGACTACAAATCCCAGGACAACACAATGACTACAAATCCCAGGACAACACAATGACTACAAATCCCATACAAAAAAAGCTAGGGTCAATTCCAACTCCAATTCCAACAGTCAAAGAATTGTAACGATATTCTAGAAATGTTCTGTGAGATCTCACTTCCATAGTTTAAACTGGATTTGACCCCCAGCCCTGTAAACAAGCCATAGTTTATTTCCATAAATAGTACATTGATGCTTCAAAATACTAAATCCTTTTTATGGTGTACTATTCTAATTTAAACGAATGAATTACTAATATAGCTGTCGTGAAGTGAAGTATTCTGGGATCAATATGGTGTGTTCTACAGTATCTATAGTGATCAGTGCAATATGGCTTATGTCCTAAAGTACTCCCTATTTCCTTTATATAGTGCACTACTTTATAAAGGAAATGGGGCATAGGGAATAGGGCTCTGGTCTAAAGTAGTGCACTATATAGGGAATAGGGCTCTGGTCTAAAGTAGTGCACTATATAGGGAATAGGGCCCAGGTCTAAAGTAGTGCACTATATAGGGAATAGGGTCCTGGTCTAAAGTAGTGCACTATATAGGGAATAGGGTCCTGGTCTAAAGTAGTGCACTATATAGGGAATAGGGTCCTGGTCTAAAGTAGTGCACTATATAGGGAATAGGGCCCAGGTCTAAAGTAGTGCACTAGATAGGGAATAGGGCTCTGGTCTAAAGTAGTGCACTATATAGGGAATAGGGCTCTGGTCTAAAGTCGTGCACTATATAGGGAATAGGGCTCTGGTCTAAAGTCGTGCACTATATAGGGAATAGGGCTCTGGTCTAAAGTCGTGCACTATATAGGGAATAGGGCTCTGGTCTAAAGTCGTGCACTATATAGGGAATAGGGCTCTGGTCTAAAGTCGTGCACTATATAGGGAATAGGGCTCTGGTCTAAAGTCGTGCACTATATAGGGAATAGGGCTCTGGTCTAAAGTAGTGCACTATATAGGGAATAGGGCTCTGGTCTAAAGTAGTGCACTATATAGGGAATAGGGCTCTGGTCTAAAGTAGTGCACTATATAGGGAATAGGGCTCTGGTCTAAAGTAGTGCACAATATAGGGAATAGGGCTCTGGTCTAAAGTAGTGCACTATATAGGAAATAGGGATCTATTTTTTACACAGGTGCACCTTGTGCCGGAGACATTAAAAGGCCACTCTAAAATGTGAAGTTGTCACACAACAAAATGCCACAGATGTCTCAAGTTTTGAGGGACAGTGTAAATGGCCTGCTGCCTGAAGGAACGTCCACCAGAGCTGTTGCCGGAGGACTGTATCTTTATTTCCCCATAAGATGGCCTCCAACGTCGTTTTTTGTGAATTTGGCGGCACGTCCAACCGGACTCACAACCATGCCAGGACCTCCACATCCGGCTTCTTCCCGTGTGGGACGGACGTGATAAAACCCTATTGTGGTAAAAAAATAAATGAATCTGATTGGCTGACGGCCTATGCCATCCCAGGGGCTACAGGGTAGCCTAGTGAGCGTTGGACTAGTAACCGGAAGGTTGCGAGTTCAAACCCCCGAGCTGACAAGGTACAAATCTGTCGTTCTGCCCCTGAACTGGCAGTTAACCCACTGTTCCCAGGCCGTCATTGAAAATAAGAATTTGTTCTTAACTGACTTGCCTGGTTAAATAAAGGTAAAATTAAAATTAAATGGCTGCATCTCTGCCCAGTCATGTGAAATCCATAGATTAGGGCCCAATTCAATTTTTTCAATTGACTGATTTCCTTACAGCAGTAAGGCTGCCCTTACCAACAGTACAGCAGTAAGGTTGCCCATTACCCACAGTACTGCAGTAAGGTTGCCCATTACCAACAGCACTGGAGTAAGGTTGCCCATTACCAACAGCACTGGAGTAAGGTTGCCCATTACCAACAGCACTGGAGTAAGGTTGCCCATTACCAACAGCACTGGAGTAAGGTTGCCCATTACCAACAGCACTGGAGTAAGGTTGCCCATTACCAACAGCACTGGAGTAAGGTTGCCCATTACCAACAGCACTGGAGTAAGGTTGCCCATTACCAACAGCACTGGAGTAAGGTTGCCCATTACCAACAGCACTAGAGTAAGGTTGCCCATTACCAACAGTACTGCAGTAAGGTTGCCCATTACCAACAGTACAGCAGTAAGGTTGCCCATTACCAACAGTACAGCAGTAAGGTTGCCCATTACCAACAGTACTAGAGTAAGGTTGCCCATTACCAACAGTACAGCAGTAAGGTTGCCCATTACCAACAGCACTGGAGTAAGGTTGCCCATTACCAACAGTACAGCAGTAAGGTTGCCCATTACCAACAGTACTAGAGTAAGGTTGCCCATTACCAACAGTACAGCAGTAAGGTTGCCCATTACCAACAGTACAGCAGTAAGGTTGCCCATTACCAACAGTACTAGAGTAAGGTTGCCCCTTATATTACCTTAAGTACTGGAGTATAGAGGGGCATCAATGAACCAGAGACTAAGAGGGGACTTTAAATGAAGTCGGTAGTGGAGCGATAGTTAAATGTAACATCTTAGAAAATGACACACTAAAATGGTTGTTTCAACTTTGAAGACACTTAACAGACAGGTAAAGTGAAATGGAGCTAAGAGTGATATTTTACCAACAGCCGCTGCCCAAACAGCTGAACTGACGAGACACATTGCAGTAAAGAATGACTTGTCAACAGTGGTTAGCATCACAATCCCAGAGGGAGAATGACACATACATATATATATATATTCATATTCAGTGGTTCACTTGCAATACATGAGATATACAGCATTGAGCTAAGGCTTGAAATGACTCCGTTTGTAATAACACTACACATGATACTAGAGTAACCTGCTATGAGGAACAACAGTAGAGAAACTAGGCAGTTCGTTGGAAAAAGGTTGCCATCAAATTCCTTCAGATCTTAGACCAGGAACCAGGAAGTAGAGAGACCAGAAAGTATGACTGACAGCAGAGGGAGCCAGTGGGAGGGAGCCAGTGGGAGGGAGCCCGTGGGAGGGAGCCAGTGGGAGGGAGCCAGTGGGAGGGAGCCAGTGGGAGGGAGCCAGTGGGAGGGAGCCAGTGGGAGGGGAGCCAGTGGGAGGGGAGCCAGTGGGAGGGAGACAGTGGGAGGGAGCCAGTGGGAGGGAGCCCGTGGGAGGGAGCCCGTGGGAGGGGGCCCGTGGGAGGGAGCCAGTGGGAGGGAGCCAGTGGGAGGGAGCCAGTGGGAGGGAGCCAGTGGGAGGGAGGGAGCCAGTGGGAGGGAGCCAGTGGGAGGGAGCCAGTGGGAGGGAGCCAATGGGAGGGAGCCAATGGGAGGGAGCCAGTGGGAGGGAGCCAATGGGAGGGAGCCCGTGGGAGGGAGGGAGCCAGTGGGAGGGAGGGAGCCAGTGGGAGGGAGCCAGTGGGAGGGAGCCAGTGGGAGGGAGCCAGTGGGAGGGAGCCCGTGGGAGGGAGCCCGTGGGAGGGAGCCCGTGGGAGGGAGCCCGTGGGAGGGAGCCCGTGGGAGGGAGCCAATGGGAGGGAGCCAATGGGAGGGAGCCCGTGGGAGGGAGCCCGTGGGAGGGAGCCCGTGGGAGGGAGGGAGCCAGTGGGAGGGAGCCAGTGGGAGGGAGGGAGCCAGTGGGAGGGAGCCAGTGGGAGGGAGCCAGTGGGAGGGAGCCCGTGGGAGGGAGCCAGTGGGAGGGAGCCCGTGGGAGGGAGCCCGTGGGAGGGAGCCCGTGGGAGGGAGCCCGTGGGAGGGAGCCCGTGGGAGGGAGCCAGTGGGAGGGGGCCAGTGGGAGGGGGCCAGTGGGAGGGAGCCCGTGGGAGGGAGCCAGCACAGGATGCATTTGAAAAGTCCAGGGATAGAGGTATATGTGAACACATCTTTAGTTGAGCGATAGTGAGGATCTGAAAAGCTGTCTGGTTTGCAGTGGAGTGGAGAGTGACTGGAGCTGTGCGATGCGGAGGTCTTCAGGGTTCAGAGAATGGTTCCTGTCCCCTCTGAACCACCTCTACCCCCCCCCCCCTCCCTCTCAGACGGGAGCAAAGGCATGGCCTTTACACAGCGGCTTATCCTTCTTAGAGTAGAACGTCTTCCCTTCCAGGTTGATCTGGCAGAACTGAGAGAGAGAGAGAGAGAGAGATGTGAGACGACAGAAACAGGCAGAGAGACGTAGGTTGGAGCAGGTTCAGGAGAGACGTAGGTTGGAGCAGGTTCAGGAGAGACGTAGGTTGGAGCAAGTTCAGGAGAGACGTAGGTTGGAGCAAGTTCAGGAGAGACGTAGGTTGGAGCAAGTTCAGGAGAGACGTAGGTTGGAGCAGGTTCAGGAGAGACAGGTAGAGACGAAGGTACAGTTGAAGTCGGAGGTTTACATACACCTTAGCCAACTACATTTAAACTCAGTTTTTCACAATTTCTGACATTTAATCCTAGTAAAAATTCCCCGTCTTAGGTCAGTTAAAATAAAGTGGTGATCCTAAGAACGTGAAATGTCAGAATAATAGTAGACAGAATTATTTATTTTAGCTTTTATTTATTTCATCACATTCCCAGTGGGTCAGAAGTTTACATACACTCACTTAGTATTGGGTAGCATTGCCTTCAGGTTATGTCGATGTAGAACTCGTTTTACTGTGGATATAGATACTTTTGTACCTGTTTCCTCCAGCATCTTCACAAGGTCCTTTGCTGTTGTTCTGGGATTGATTTGCACTTTTCACACCAAAGTACGTTCATCTCTAGGAGACAGAACGGGTCTCCTTCCTGAGCGGTATGGCGGCTGCGTGGTCCCATGGTGTTTATACTTGCCTACTATTGTTTGTACAGATGAACGTGGTACCTTCAGGCATTTGGAAATTGCTCCCAAGGATGAACCAGACTTGTGGAGGTCTACAATTTTTGTCTGAGGTCTTGGCTGATTTCTTTTGATTTTCCCATGATGTCAAGCAAAGAGGCACTGAGTTTGAAGGTAGGCCTTGAAATACATGCACTCAAATGATGTCAATTAGCCTATCAGAAGCTTCTAAAGCCATGATGGAATTTTCTGGAATTTTTCAAGCTGTTCACAGGCACAGTAGTGTATGTAAACTTCTGACCCACTGAAATTGTGATACAGTGAATTATAAGTGAAACAATCTGTCAATTGTTGGAAACATTACTTGTGTCATGCTCAAAGTAGATGTCCTAACCGACTTGCCAAAACTATAGTTTCTTAACAAGAAATTTGTGGAGTGGTTGAAAAATGAGTTTTAATAACTCCAACCTAAGTGTAGGTAAACTTCCGACTTCAACTGTAGATAGAGGTGACATAGACCTAGGTAGAGACGAATGGAGATGGAGGTAGACAGGTAGAGATGAATGTAGATAGAGGTGACATAGACCTAGGTAGAGACAAATGGAGATGGAGGTAGACAGGTAGAGATGAATGTAGATAGAGGTGACATAGACCTAGGTAGAGACAAATGGAGATGGAGGTAGACAGGTAGAGATGAATGTAGATAGAGGTGAGGTAGACAGGTAGAGATGAATGTAGATAGAGGTGAGGTAGACAGGTAGAGATGAATGTAGATAGAGGTGAGGTAGTCAGGTAGAGATGAATGTAGATAGAGGTGACATAGACAGAGGTCCAGGTGAAACAGGAGACTTACAGCGCAGACGAAGCAGGTGTCGTGCCAACTGTATCCCAAGGCCTCTAGGAAGCGGTCCCCAGCATCGATCTTAAAGTCACAGCCATGACACTTAGTACCAAACATCTTCTCATAATCTGCAGGGAGAGGGAGAGAGGGAGCAGGGAAGTGGAGGAGAGGGGGGGGGGTGAGAGAGGTTAGTTATAGAAAGGAGGAGGGGAGAGGTTGAGAGTTACCATATTCATCAGCAAAACTTTTTTCCCCCCTGTAAGGTTTGAGAAGATCAAACAACAGATCAAATAAGAAATAAATAAAGGGAAGGGATGACATCAGTGATGTTGCTGCTGCATGTGGGGAAGGGATGAGGGTAGATTGCTCCACAGAATTAAATTGTCCTTGCTTCCTTTTGCCGGGATCTCCGAGACTTTGAGAAAGTGGCTTTAGAGCCAGTATGTGGTGTGTGTGTGTGTGGTTGTGGTGTGTGTGTGGTTGTGGTGTGTGTGTGTTGTGAGATGTAAATGGTTTCATGGGTCATAGCACAGCAGCACAATAGAGACAGCAGGAGCACGCTCCACTTATATAAACCATTAGACAAACACATAACATAAAAGTCATCTAAGTAGATGATCTAGTAGCTGTGGACGGAGCGAGAGAGTCACTGAGACAATCTGTCCACACCAGAGGCTGTGAACGTCTAGTTTAACTCATCATTTCTCGAACCCGACAACAATTTTCCCTGTTTTGATTGAAAAAGGTTAGACCAGCAACAGTTAACATGTAAGGCAACACACACCACACACACACACACCTCTCTAAGCCTCACCTTTCTCACAGTAAGGTTCTCCCTCCTCCATATAGAAGGCCTGGTTTCTGATGGGGCTCTTACACGCAGCACACATGAAACACTGGACATGGTAGGTCATCTTCAGAGCATGCATGATATCCTAAACAGAAGAAGGAAGGAAGGAAGGAAGGAAGGAAGGGGGGGGGTCAGGCCTCATCTTACAGGTACATTGTGTCCTGCTGAACTAGCATGTGGTCCACATGTCACAGTATTCTCATAGATGACGGTAGACCTGTCCTGCTAAACTAGCATGTGGACCACATGTCACAGTATTCTCATAGATGACAGTAGACCTGTCCTGCTAAACTAGCATGTGGACCACATGTCACAGTATTCTCATAGATGACGGTAGACCTGTCCTGCTAAACTAGCATGTGGACCACATGTCACAGTATTCTCATAGATGACAGTAGACCTGTCCTGCAAAACTAGCATGTGGACCACATGTCACAGTATTCTCATAGATGACAGTAGACCTGTCCTGCAAAACTAGCATGTGGACCACGTCACAGTATTCTCATAGATGACGGTAGACAGGACAGTAGAGATCTTACCCCTATGATAATCTTCTTGCATTTGGCACAGTTGGGAGCGTAGCGGTTATCATAACACTTGGTGCAGAAGACTGAGCCTTTCTCCTCAAAGAATCCTCCCTCGTCCAACATCACCTTACACTGGGAACACTGGAACTCTTCTGGGTGCCAAGACTGACCCAGAGCCACCAGGTACCGGCCCCTAGACACACACACACACACACACACAGAGAGAGAGACACACACACAGAGAGAGAGACACACATACACACAGAGAGAGAGACCACACACACACACACACACACACACAGAGACACACACACACAGAGACACACACACACAGAGACACACACACACAGAGACACACACACACAGAGACACACACATACAGAGACACACACACACACACACACACAGAGACACACAGAACGTAAACACCAGTTAGACAAGCCCAGCTGGGAGTAACAGAGGTTTCTAGGCACAGCTCTCTATAAAATGGAAAACAGTGATCCTACCATCACAGACATGACTTACTGTACATTAACCACTTAGCTGTCAGATGTCAGGTCATTCCAGTTTAAATATTTTTTTAAAACAATAATGAGTTTATATGAAGTCCAAGAGTATTACCTAGTCAGGTCACATGGTCTAGGAAATCAGGGCTTTAGCAGTTTGATCCAGTAAATCTAGTCTATTATGAAATTATAGTCTATAGAGTTTATTCTCTATACAGTACACTACTTTTTCCACGTAGAACTCATGTAGGGAACACTTGCTATATTGACCCAATAGGGGGCAACTTTGACGTTCAGGGTTTTGGTCAAACATTTTGCAATATTTAAGGAATTGAGTGATATATATATAACAGACAGGGGGCAGTAGTATATAAAGGCCTTGTAGTTATTAACAGGGGGCAGTAGTATATAAAGGCCTTGTAGTTACTAATCTAACAGACAGGGGGCAGTAGTATATAAAGGCCTTGTAGTTATTAATCTAACAGACAGGGGGCAGTAGTAAATAAAGGCCTTGTAGTTATTAACAGGGGGCAGTAGTAAATAAAGGCCTTGTAGTTATTAATCTAACAGACAGGGGGCAGTAGTAAATAAAGGCCTTGTAGTTATTAATCTAACAGACAGGGGGCAGTAGTAAATAAAGGCCTTGTAGTTATTAACAGGGGGCAGTAGTAATTAAAGGCCTTGTCGTTATTAATCTAACAGACAGGGGGCAGTACTAAATAAAGGCCTTGTAGTTATTAACAGGGGGCAGTAGTAAATAAAGGCCTTGTAGTTATTAACAGGGGGCAGTAGTAATTAAAGGCCTTGTAGTTATTAATCTAACAGACAGGGGGCAGTAGTAAATAAAGGCCTTGTAGTTATTAACAGGGGGCAGTAGTAATTAAATGCCTTGTAGTTATTAGCATGGGGCAGTAGTAAATAAAGGCCTTGTAGTTATTAGCATGGGGCAGTAGTAAATAAAGGCCTTGTAGTTATTAATCTAACAGACAGGGGGCAGTAGTAAATAAAGGCCTTGCAGTTATTAATCTAACGGGCAGTAGTAATTAAAGGCCTTGTAGTTATTAATCTAACAGACAGGGGGAAATATAATCATATTGTTCCCACCGAATGATCTTTTTGCAGGCTCCACAGAGAGGGGTCCTTCCGCTGTCCTCGGGTGCCTGCTGAGCCGCCTGTAGGATAGAGGAGCGGTTCTGCATGGGCGTAGGCTGGGCCGGCTGCCTGTGCTGGGTCAGAACCGTACTGGTCTTGTCTGGGGCGTAACGGTCAGCGAAACCTGGGTCAGTCACCCATGGAGGGCGCACCTTCGGACCAGAGTTGACTGCAGACTTAGAGGCTGGGGAACCCAGTGAAATGTATCAATACAACAGACAGTGAGACTCATACAGTAGATTATAAAGGAACCATGGGACTGTATGGATGCTTATAACACGTTACAATACATTACTATGCTTATAGCACATGCTATAATGCATATTTGGGGCAGCAGGGTAGCCTAGTGGTTAGAGCGTTGGACTAGCAGCCAAAAGGTTGCAAGTTCAAACCCCCAGAACTTGCTGACAGGGTACAATTCTGTCGTTCTGCCCCTGAACAGGCAGTTAACCCACTGTTCCTAGGCCGTCATTGAAAATAAGAATTTGTTAACTGACTTGCCTAGTTAAATAAATGTAAAATAAAATATTTCAATGCTTATAGCATGTTATAATGCATCTAACTACTAAATAAAAGGCATGGATTTTGTAGGTTAAATTACCAACATCCCTGTAATTTGATCTCTGACCTGCAGTAACTCACCGTCAAGTTTGTCGGCTACCTGGGTCTGGGCCTTAGCAGGTGACCGAGAGGCCTTGATGCTGGGAAGAAAACACACACTTCCTTAGAAACAGGTGCTATAGGGTTACCATAGCCGCAGTGTTTGGGAGTGGCCGCAGTGTTTGACATCATGTTATGAGTTTTAAAAGAAACATTTAAATCGAAGGAGCATAAATGGTAAACCATTGAGACGATTGCTCCTTAATTTCACATCTCTCTGTGCCTATACCACTACTTACAGAAAGGAAAGGTATTAGAAGGTGGACTGGGAATTTGTTGTGATCAAGTCATATTCCTCCAAACAGCACATTGACCGAAGTCTGTAGAGCAGGGGTCAGCAACAGGCCACACGGTTTTGGTTTTTTGGCCAAACAAAAATAGTAGAAGTGGAGAGGAGAGAAGTGGAGAGGAGAGAAGTGGAGAGGAGAGAAGTGGAAGGAAATATAAGAGGAGAGACTGAAATGTGAACTCTGATGTGCCTTAATTACTAACTTGTATGCCAACTGTAAATACGAATAAATTGGTTAAAATTACGAGCCTAGTTGTTTTAGCCCCCGGGAAAAAAAGGCAGGAACCTTTTCCTCTTGCCATGATTGGCTGAGATAAATGGATGGGCTGGGCATGCCGAGAGATGAGTTCGGATTGGTCGGCCATGTAACATGCTTCTGTCTAAAACATGAGCTGCTCAGTATGTGTAGATCCATCCTTGTTTGAAAGAGATAACGTTAGTCATGGAGAACAGCATTGGCTCATTGTGTTCTAGTGACTCCTTGTGGCGGACCTGGTGCCTGCAGGCTGATTCCGGTTGTCAGTTGAGCAGCGTTTCCTCCGACATCCATTTCTTTCACATGAACCATCAACTTGGACAAGTGTCTTGGTAAGAATCATTCAATAATTATAAAAAAAATATTTTATCTGGACACTCCTTTTCACTGTACCGTTTACACCTTCTGTATCCTGTGTATGTGACAAATACACTTAGATTGTATTTGATATAGTGTGTGTTTACCAGAGTTTGTAATGTGAAGAACAACAGGACCTGCACCAAAGTCAGATTAGGATATAGGCCAAGGATTTTTACTTTTAGTTTTTCCTTATTGTAGGCTACTAGTTACACATTTTAGTCTTGAAATCTTTGGTTGTTTACTAAACTACTCACTGTGTTTAGCACATGGCCTGACACATGAATCCGTAATGAGATGGGTGGGGCTAAAGCTTCAGGGGGTGTGAACGATGCTGAGTGGGTGGGGCTAAAGCTTCACGGGGTGTGAACGATGCTGAATGGGTGGGGCTAAAGCTTCAGAGGGTGTGAACGATGCTGAATGGGTGGGGCTAAAGCTTCAGGGGGTGTGAACGATGCTGAATGGGTGGGGCTAAAGCTTCAGGGGGTGTGAACGATGCTGAATGGGTGTCGACAAAGAAGAGCTCTTCACCAGATACCAAAACATTCAAAGGTGATTCTCTCAAAAGTGAGTTTACAAGTTGATCCACTTTCAAAGCAGAATTACTTTCCCATTGTTCCTCAACTACAGTGTATAATATACCATTTTGTAGCTCCGAGTCTCTACTTTTATCCAGTGTAAAAAATATATTAAAAAAAAAACACTTTCAGAAACCAAATTGAGGCGGTTGGTCAAGTGTATAATTTAGGAAATCTGTTCAAAGTATTTTCCTTCCCACAAAAGAGACGTGATCATGTCTCAATGTAATCAAGGTATGGCATGCTTGTATTTGAAAATAATAACCTGTTTTTGGGGCTTAGTTGTGGTCAATTTGCAGTGTACAAATGATTATAATGATGGCGATTATGTTCCGACCGTCTGTCCGTCCGTCCGTCCTCGGCCGCATCAAGTCGCCTACCCCTTCTTTAGAGTTAACAGCATTTGTCTCAGTAACAGGTGTCCACAGACATCTCTGGATACAACTACCACCTCTAAATACTACGTTAAAAACAACTTGTAAAAAACGGCAGAGAGAACTCAAGATATATTACAGAGGAATGAAAGACGTAACAGTATTTGTGATCAGATAGTAGAACAGGACCAAATATCTATTTAAAATCGTCGAGCAACTTCTGGTCGTAGTCATTACACCTGTTACGACCGTGGTGTGAACAGCGGGTTAAGTTTTGGTTTTGACACCACTACTATATTACAGACAGCTTCATTATCCAAATCATCCGTGTTTGATGTACCGTGATAAGATGCAGACTTTTCTACAGCCAGGTAGTGATGCCTACTAATATATATATATATATATATATAACACACACACACATCTTCCATCTGTTTGTATCTTCCATTGCACATTGACGCTCAACGATAGTCTAGAATCACCTAGATGATCTACTGCTCCCTTCTATGAGGTGTGCTGACTCGTGTCAAAAACCACATGGAGACTATTACATATCAGTAGGTAATATTGCATGATAGTACTGTACAGTATAGTGAGTACTGCATGATAGTGTACTGCACAGTACAGTGAGTACTGCATGATAGTGTACTGCACAGTACAGTGAGTACTGCATGATAGTGTACTGCACAGTACAGTGAGTACTGCATGATAGTGTACTGCACAGTACAGTGAGTACTGCATGATAGTGTACTGCACAGTACAGTGAGTACTGCATGATAGTGTACTGCACAGTACAGTGAGTACTGCATGATAGTGTACTGCACAGTACAGTGAGTACTGCATGATAGTGTACTGCACAGTACAGTGAGTACTGCATGATAGTGTACTGCACAGTACAGTGAGTAATGCATGATAGTGTACTACACAGTATAGTGAGTACTGCATGATAGTGTACTACACAGTATAGTGAGAACTGCATGATAGTGTAATACACAGTATAGTGAGTACTGCATTGATAGTGTACTATACAGTATAGTGAGTACTGCATGGTAGAGTACTGTACAGTATAGTGAGTACTGCATGATAGTACTATACAGTAAAATGAGTACTGCATGGTCTAGTACTGTACAGTATAGTGAGTACTGCATGGTAGTACTATACAGTATAGTGAGTACTGCATGATAGTACTATACAGTATAGTGAGTACTGCATGATAGTGTACTGTACAGTATAGTGAGTACTGCATGATAGTGTACTGCACAGTATAGTGAGTACTGCATGATAGTGTACTGCACAGTACAGTGAGTACTGCATGATAGTGTACTGCACAGTACAGTGAGTACTGCATGATAGTGTACTACACAGTATAGTGAGTACTGCATGATAGTGTACTACACAGTATAGTGAGAACTGCATGATAGTGTACTGCACAGTACAGTGAGTACTGCATGATAGTGTACTATACAGTATAGTGAGTACTGCATGGTAGAACTATACAGTATAGTGAGTACTGCATGGTAGTTCTATACAGTATAGTGAGTACTTCATGGTAGTACTATACAGTATAGTGAGTACTGCATGACAGTACTGTAGAGTATAATGAGTATTGGATGGTAGAGTGTAATGAGTACTTCATGGTAAAATATTCTGGTAGAGTATCGCAGAGCGCAGTATAGTATGACATGGCAATAGAGTATTGCATGGTAGTATAGTATTGCAGAGTACATTATAGTGGAGTAGAGTACATTATAGTGGAGTAGAGTACATTATAGTGGAGTAGAGTGCAGTATAGTACAGTAGAGTGCAGTATAGTACAGTGGAGTAGAGTAGAGTAGAGTAGAGTAGAGTAGAGTACAGTACAGTACAGTAGAGTGCAGTACAGTGGAGTAGAGTCGAGTACAGTGGAGTACAGTGGAGTACAGTGGATTAGAGTACAGTCGAGTGGAGTAGAGTACAGTCGAGTACAGTCGAGTAGAGTAGAGTACAGTGGAGTAGAGTAGAGTACAGTACAGTGGAGTAGAGTACAGTGGAGTAGAGTACAGTACAGTACAGTACAGTGGAGTAGAGTAGAGTACAGTGGAGTAGAGTAGAGTACAGTGGAGTAGAGTACAGTAGAGTACAGTACAGTACAGTGGAGTAGAGTACAGTATAGTACAGTAGAGTACAGTAGAGTGGAGTAGAGTACAGTAGAGTACAGTAGAGTACAGTAGAGTGGAGTACTGTATAGTACAGTAGAGTGCAGTATAATGGAGTAGAGTAGAGTACAGTGGAGTACAGTACAGTAGAGTAGAGTACAGTACAGTGGAGTAGAGTACAGTACAGTGGAGTAGAGTGCAGTATAGTACAGTAGAGTGCGGTATAGTACAGTAGAGTGCAGTACAGTGGAGTAGAGTACAGTGGAGTACAGTACAGTGGAGTAGAGTGCAGTATAGTACAGTAGAGTGCAGTATAGTACAGTAGAGTACAGTATAGTACAGTAGAGTACAGTACAGTGGAGTAGAGTCGAGTACAGTGGAGTACAGTGGAGTACAGTGGATTAGAGTACAGTCGAGTGGAGTAGAGTACAGTCGAGTACAGTCGAGTAGAGTAGAGTAGAGTAGAGTACAGTGGAGTAGAGTAGAGTAAAGTGGAGTACAGTGGAGTAGAGTACAGTACAGTGGAGTAGAGTACAGTAGAGTACAGTACAGTGGATTAGAGTACAGTACAGTGGAGTAGAGTAGAGTAGAGTACAGTACAGTACAGTACAGTGGAGTAGAGTACAGTACAGTGGAGTAGAGTAGAGTAGAGTACAGTAGAGTACAGTACAGTACAGTACAGTACAGTACAGTGGAGTACAGTGGAGTAGAGTACAGTATAGTACAGTAGAGTACAGTGGAGTAGAGTACAGTATAGTACAGTAGAGTGCAGTATAATGGAGTAGAGTAGAGTACAGTGGAGTACAGTACAGTAGAGTAGAGTACAGTACAGTGGAGTAGAGTGCAGTATAGTACAGTAGAGTGCGGTATAGTACAGTAGAGTGCAGTACAGTGGAGTAGAGTACAGTGGAGTACAGTACAGTGGAGTAGAGTGCAGTATAGTACAGTAGAGTGCAGTATAGTACAGTAGAGTACAGTGGAGTAGAGTACAGTATAGTACAGTGGAGTGCAGTATAATGGAGTAGAGTAGAGTACAGTGGAGTACAGTACAGTGGAGTAGAGTACAGTACAGTGGAGTAGAGTACAGTACAGTGGAGTAGAGTACAGTACAGTGGAGTAGAGTGCAGTATAGTACAGTAGAGTACAGTACAGTGGAGTAGAGTGCAGTATAGTGGAGTAGAGTACAGTATAGTACAGTAGAGTGCAGTATAATGGAGTAGAGTACAGTGGAGTACAGTACAGTGGAGTAGAGTACAGTGGAGTAGAGTACAGTATAGTACAGTAGAGTGCAGTATAATGGAGTAGAGTAGAGTACAGTGGAGTAGAGTGCAGTATAATGGAGTAGAGTAGAGTACAGTGGAGTACAGTACAGTGGAGTAGAGTACAGTACAGTGGAGTAGAGTGCAGTATAATGGAGTAGAGTAGAGTACAGTGGAGTACAGTACAGTGGAGTAGAGTACAGTACAGTGGAGTAGAGTAAAGAAGGAAGCAGAGAAAGATTAACGACAAATAGGAGGAGGTGTTTTCAGAAGTTTTATGATGACATCAGTACAATATATATTTATCGTTCTTATCAAGAGGGAGGGGTCTAAAGAACAAAGGGAGAGTTCAGAAAACAAAGAGAAAAAAACAGAGCAGAACTCAGAGCAGAACTCAAGAGTTTACAGATCAACAGGAGATGAACTAGAACTACAGAATCAGAATAAAGAATGGAACAGGAAGAACAGCGCTGTTCCAACAACTGTCCCCCCCCCTCCCTGTTTAGATAACTCTGAGTAACAGTTTATTAGGAGGAACAGTGCTGTTCCAACAGCTGTCCCCCCCCCCCTCCCTGTTTAGATAACTCTGAGTAACAGTTTATTAGGAGGAACAGTGCTGTTCCAACAGCTGTCCGCCCCCCCCTCCCTGTTTAGATAACTCTGAGTAACAGTTTAATAGGAGGAACAGTGCTGTTCCAACAGCTGTCCGCCCCCTCCCTGTTTAGACAACTCTGAGTAACAGTTTATTAGGAGGAACAGTGCTGTTCCAACAGCTGTCCGCCCCCCCCTCCCTGTTTAGATAACTCTGAGTAACACAGTTTAATAGGAGGAACAGAACAACAAAGCAGACTGGGGTCCGACACATTAGTCAAATACTGTAGAAGTCTTGAGGTGGACTTGATTTGGATTGTTCCGATTTGGATTGTCCCCCCCCCCCCTGTACCTCAGGATTTTGATCAATCAATCAATCAATCGTATTTGACATATGTGCCCCAGGTCTGTTACACACAAGGTGATCCACAAGATGTTATCAACACTAACTCCTAGTCAGGGGGAAGAAGGGAATCTGACAGTCAGACAGGCTCAGTATGCAATGGTTCCACGGGTGGCTTAGTGATCATAGATTCCTCTATTTTATATATATCTTTTTAACTTGTTTTTTCTTCCTCCTCTGTATGTCTGGGGTGTGTGTGTGTCGTTGTCGTCTGGGGTGTGTGTGTGTGTGTGTCGTTGTCGTCGTCGTCTGGGGTGTGTGTGTGTGTGTGTGGTCGTCGGTGGTGTGTGTGTGTCTGGGGTGTGTGCGTGTGTGTGTGTGTGTCGTCTGGATAATCGGACTATTGTTGTTTTAATCGTTGTCGTCGTTCTGATGGCTATCGACTGCTAGGGCTCAGGCCCGGCCCTGCATGTTGCCGTGGTGATGCTCAGGACTTGATGTTGAGGGCGCGTGCGGACCTCTCGTGGTGCCAGTCCCTCAGACGGGCGTAACGGGGGCTCTGAATCTCTGTAAGGAACTTTTCCCTAACCACCCCGGGGGGAAAGAGAAGAGAGAGAGAGAGAAGAGAGACAGGAAATGAAGAAAGACAGACAATTCACCAAGCAGTGGGAAAACTACATCACAACTCAATACGGGGACAGAAAATCTACTAAAGTGGTCCTGAAACAACACCTGTATCCCTCATCAAACCACCTGTATAACTCACACACACACACACACACACACACAGCAAACCACCTGTATAACTCACACAGCAAACCACCTGTATAACTCACACACACACCAAACCACCTGTATAACTCACACACACACCAAACCACCTGTATAACTCACACACACACCAAACCACCTGTATAACTCACACACACACCAAACCACCTGTATAACTCACACACACACCAAACCACCTGTATAACTCACACACCAAACCACCTGTATAATACACACACCAAACCACCTGTATAACACACACACACACACCAAACCACCTGTATAACTCACACACACACACACACACCAAACCACCTGTATAAAACACACACACACACACACACACACACACAGCAAACCACCTGTATAACACACACACACCAAACCACCTGTATAACACACACACACACACACACACCAAACCACCTGTATAACTCACACACACACACACCAAACCACCTGTATAACTCACACACACACACACACACACCAAACCACCTGTATAACTCACACACACACCAAACCACATGTTGAAGCTTAAAGATGGCTGCAACACAGACTATACCAGAGTCAGCTGTAGACATCACACACAGACATATATATATATATATAACTATTATATAGCTGTATAAACACACAGGCTGTATAAACACACATGCTGTTTACCTGGCCCTCTTCATTGTCTCATCGTCTGGGTCCTGCACTGAGAGAGCCAAGGGGAAACACAGTATCAGAACGCCCAAACGAATCACAAAGCCCAAAGGACATTGTCCACATCACTCACTCTCCCCCTCTCGACCACTGACAACCCCCCCCCCCGGCCTCGCTCTCTCTCACCCTCTCCGGCCTCGCTCTCTCTCACCCTCTCCGGCCTCGCTCTCGCTCACCCTCTCCGGCCTCGCTCTCGCTCACCCTCTCCGGCCTCGCTCTCGCTCACCCTCTCCGGCCTCGCTCTCTCTCACCCTCTCCAACCTCGCTCTCTCTCACCCTCTCCGGCCTCGCTCTCTCTCACCCTCGCTCTCTCTCACCCTCTCCAACCTCGCTCTCTCACACCCTCTCCGGCCTCGCGCTCTCTCACCCTCTCCGGCCTCGCTCTCTCTCACCCTCTCCGACCTCGCTCTCTCACCCTCTCCCTCTCACCCTCTCCGACTTACTGTAGTCGGTGCCTGTGAGCTGGGCCAGCATGCGGAAGGAGCGGGACTGGGTCGTGCCTGTGCGGGGCTGCCAGTCCTGAGTGTCCTCGATCAGCCTCTTCTTGCTGCGGTCGTTGGGGATGAACATGGGGATGCCATCCACCCGCAGACCGTGCCTAGTACACACCCCAACGTCACCACAACGTTATTATAACGTTAAATGGACCATGCACAGTACACGCTCAACGTTCCCACAACGTTAACATAAACCGTGCCTAGTACACACCCCAACGTCACCACAACGTTAATATAACGTTAAACGGACCATGCACAGTACACGCTCAACGTTCCCACAACGTTCCAACAACGTTAACATAACAAACCGTGCCTACACACAGACATGACGTTTTCACGTGGTTGAAACCACCATGACGTGGACCCAGCAACGTGTATCCCTGGTCAAAAGTAGTGCACTACATATGGGATAGGGTGCCTTTTGGGATGCATCCCATGTCAAATTCAACAGACATGAAATACCAGTCAAAAGTTTTGGACACACTTAAGAGGTTTTCTTTATTTAAAATAAAACTATTTTCTACATATGGAATCATGTAGCAACCCCCCCAAAAAGTGTTTAAGATTCTTCAAAGTACCCACCCTTTGCCTTGATGAATACTTTGCACACTCTTGGCATTCTCTCAACCAGCTTCACCTGGAATGCTTTTTCAACAGTCTTGAAGGAGTTCCCACATATGCTGAGCACTTGTTGGGTGATTTTACTTTACTCTTCAGTCCAACTCATCCCAAACCATCTCAATTGGGTTGAGGTCAGGTGATTGTGGAGGCCAGGTCATCTGATGCAGCACTCCATCACTCTCCTTCTTGGTCAAACAGCCCTTACACAGCCTGGAGGTGTGTTGGGTCATTGTCCTGTTGAAAAACAAATGATAGTCCCACTAAGTGCAAACCAGATGGGATGGCGTATCGCTGCAGAATGCTGTGGTAGCCATACTGGTTAAGTGTTCCTTGAATTATAAATAAATCACTGACAGTGTCACCAGCAAAGCACCCCCACACCACCTCCTCCATGCTTCATGGTGGGAACCACACATGCAGAGATCATCCATTCACCTACTCTGCATCTCAAAGACACGGCGTTTAGAACAAAAAATATCAAATTTGGACTCATCAGACCAAGGACAGATTTCCACCAGTCTAATGTCAATTGCTTGTGTTTCTTGGCCCAAGCAAGTTTCTTCTTCTTGTTGGTGTCCTTTAGTAGTAGTTTCTTTGCAGTATTTTGACCATGAAGGACTGATTCACTCAGTCTCCTCTGAACAGTTGATTTGGGCTGCAATTTCTGAGGCTGGTAACTCTTGAACTTTTCCTCTGCAGCAGAGGTAACTCTGGGTCTTCCTTTCCTGTCGCGGTCCTCATGAGAGCCAGTTTCATCATAGCGCTTGATGGTTTTTGCAGCTGCACTTGAAGAAACTTTCAAAGTTGTTGAAATTGACTTAGTTAAAGGTAATGACGGACTGTCATTTCTCTTTGTTTATTTGAGCTGTTCTTGCCATAATATGGACTTGGTCTTTTACCAAATAGGTCTATCTTCTGTATACCAACCCTACCTTGCCACAACGCAACTGATTGGCTCAAACACAGTAAGGAAAGAAATTCCACAAATTAACTTTTAACAAGGCACACCTGTTAATTGAAATACATTCCAGGTGACTACCTCATGAAGCTGGTTGGGAGAATGCCAAGAGTGTGCAAAGGTGTCATCAAGGCAAAGTGTGGCTACTTTGAAGGATCTCAAATATAAAACATATTTGGATTATTTTACACTTTTTTGGTTACTTAATGATTCCATAATCCATATGTGTTATTTCATAGTTTTGATGTCTTCACTATTATTCTACAATGTAGAAAATTGTTAAAATAAATAAAAACCCTTGAGAACATGTGTCTAAACTTGACTGGTACTGTATGTCCCCCTCCGACACCGCTGTCAATATGGCCCCCTCCGACACCGCTGTCAATATGGCCCCCTCCGACACCGCTGTCAATATGGCCCCCTCCGACACCGCTGTCAATATGGCCCCCTCCGACACCGCTGTCAATATGGCCCCCTCCGACACCGCTGTCAATATGGCCCCCTCCGACACCGCTGTCAATATGCCCCCTCCGACACCGCTGTCAATATGGCCCCCCTCCGACACCGCTGTCAATATGCCCCCCTCCGACACCGCTGTCAATATGTCCCCCTCCGACACCGCTGTCAATATGCCCCCTCCGACACCGCTGTCAATATGCCCCCTCCGACACCGCTGTCAATATGCCCCCTCCGACACCGCTGTCAATATGTCCCCCTCCGACACCGCTGTCAATATGGCCCCCTCCGACACCGCTGTCAATATGGCCCCCTCCGACACCGCTGTCAATATGGCCCCCTCCGACATGGCTGTCCAGTGACCAGCGGTCAAACAGGCTGGACCATAATGCATCAGTCTCTTACTTCTCGTGTTGGTAATTCTGGTGGTCATACAAAGGCTGATCCTCTCTGTAGGGGGGAGGAAGAGGGAGGGAGGAAGAGGGGGGGAGGAAGAAAATGGAAGATGTAGTAGGAGGAAGAGGGAGACGAAGAGAAGAGGGTGGACAGAAGAATGGACAAGAAATTACACGAGAAAGAGAGAAATACTGTTAGATGAAGAATTCTGAAGAATGACTGATTAGTCAATGATTAATAAATGTATGTTACTGTTACTACTGGTAAGAGAAAGACCTTCACTAATCATCACTAACCACTAGCTCAGATACTGACAGGAAAACTAACATTTAACATTCAAGTAAAAAGGAAGTAAAAATAGAGTTTACTGACTTCTCATCCATCTGTGGAGTGAAAGAAGAGAAGAAGAGAGAAGGAGATGGGGGGGGGGGGGTCAGTTTGGAAGAACAAAAACAACAATAGTTGCAGAGAACAGTCAACAGCGAGGAGACAGAGATGCAGAGTATCGTGCAGTGGGGTGAACACACACACACAGGCTTTCATTGTTGACGGGTTCTGTCAGAGTGACGCACAGCACGCGGCGTTCTGACGACCCAGACTCAGTGACTGTCACACAAAACTCGCAGGCAGGCTGTGGGACAGTCATCCAGACTCCTCATCTTCCTCTCTCACTGATCTACAACAGATCCGGGTTCAAGTTGATGGCTGATTTGACTGATTACCTCACTTCTAAAACTATTTATTTATTTTCCCCTTTGTTTAAAACTAGTTAAGGTAATTGAAAACACATTATTTTACAATAGTTATCTGGCCCACATATTTATTCCATCAAATGGTGTAAAATTACAATATTTATGCGCAGAACCGAACTTATTTACGACCAACCAGAAAGTCAAATACAGTGTGGAGAATTCAGATGCCTTGACTTGTTCCACATTTTGTTATGTTACAGCCTTATTATACAAATAAATACAAATCCTCCACAGTCTACACAGAATACCCCATAAATGTTCACCAATGTATAAAAAAACAAAAACACCTTATTTAGTTTTCGGACCCTTTGCTACGAGACTCGAAATTGAGCCACTTCCTGTTCCCATTGATCATCCTTGAGATGTTTCTACAACTTGATTGGAGTCCACCTGTGGTAAATTCAATTGATTGGACATGATTTGGAAAGGCAAACTTGTTTATATAAAGTCCCGAAAGTTGACAGTCAGAGCAAGAAAAACAAACTATGAGGTTGAAGGAAATTGTCCGTAGAGCTCCGAGACAGGATTGTAGCGAGGCTCAGAAGGGTACCAAAACATTTCTGCAGCAGTGAAGGTCCCCAAGAACACAGTGGCCTCCATCATTCTTAAATGGAAGAAGTTTGGAACCACCAAGACTCTTCCTCGAGCCGGCCGCCCGGCCAAACTGAACAATCGGGGTAGAAGTGCCTTGGTTAGGGAGGTGACCAAGAACCCGATGGTCACTGTCAGAGCTCTATCGAGTTCCTTTAAAAAAGGCACATGACAGCCCCGCTTGGAGTTTGCCATCTCAGACAATGAGAAACAAGATTATCTGGTCTGATGAAAGCAAGATTGAACTCGTTGGCTTGAATGCCAAGCGTCACGCCTGGAGGAAACCTGGCACCATCCCTACGGTGAAGCACTGTGGTGGCAGCATCATGCTGTGGGGATGTTTCTCAGCGTCAGAGACTGGGAGACTAGTCAGGATCGAAGAAAAGAGGAACAGAGAAAAGTACATATTGATGCTTGATGAAAACCTGCTCCAGAGCGCTCAGGACCTCAGACTGGGGCGAAGGTTCACCTTCCAACAGGACAACGACCCTAAGCACACAGCCAAGACAACGCAGGAGTGGCTTCGGGACAAGTCTAAATGTCCACGAGTGGCCCAGTCAGAGTCCGGACTTGAACCCGATTGAACATCTCTGGAGAGACCTGAAAACAGCTGTACAGAGTCACTCCCCATCCAACCTGACAGAGCTTGAGAGGGAGGATCTGCAGAGAAGAATGGGAGAAACTCACCAAATACAGGTGTGCCAAGCTTGTATCACCCAAGAAGACTCGAGGCTGTAATCACTGGTGTTTCAACAAAGGGTCTGAATACTTATGTAAATGTGATATTTAATTAAATTTTTAATAAATTAGCAAACATTTCTAAAAACCTGTTTTTGTGGTTATGGGGTATTATTGTGTGTCGATTGAGAAAAACAAAATGATTTTTATCCATTTTCGAATAAGGCTATAACATAAAATATAGAAAAGGTCTGAATACTTTCCGAAGGCACTGTATGTCCATTGCGTACACACTTCAATAACGACACAGTGATAATGTTGTGCCATTGGACGGATTCATCATGACAGCAGGGGAACCTCTGTACAAATACACCAGACCTGCTAGTATACAACATGCCTAGACATCGGACACATTCCCTGCTTTGTTCTGTATCACCCAGCCTTGCCAAACTACCTAGTACGCCCATAGACTAGATTACTACTGTTCTAGTGGATAGACCTTAAATCCAACCTGTTCCTCTGTAAAAAAATAAATACCTTCCAGCAGGGTTGGAATATATTCCACGAATGTTGTTTTGGGGGGAGAACATTGTTTGCATCCATTAACTGGGGCGGCAGTGTAGCCTAGTGGTTAGAGTGTTGGACTAGTAACTGAAAGGTTGCAAGTTCAAATCCCCGAGCTGACAAGGTACAAAATCTGTCGTTCCGCCCCTGAACAGGCAGTTAACCCACTGTTCCTAGGCCGTCATTGAAAATAAGAATTTGTTCTTAACTGACTTGCCTGGTTAAATAAAGGTAAAAAAAACTAGCTTAGCTTTTGTTTCCTGACCAGCACTGTCCCAGAGTCCGACCTCGTGCTGGATCGGCTGGGGAACAAGACAAAACTTCACCGGTATCATAGTATACATATCGGTGAATCGCCGTTACATATGAAATAGGTGTGATAGTGTAATCAACGTGTAAAAACTACACTAAAACATTTCATAGTCATGTTTCTGATGGTTCAACAAGCTTATTCGATGCGTTTAAATAGTGTTATTTTGACGTCCATCTTTTTTCTTTACATACAAAAGACCCGAACGGCCGTCCATACAACCCTGCCCTCTAGCAAGTCACAGATTAGACCTGGAACGGGAGTCCATACAACCCTGCCCTCTAGCAAGTCACAGATTAGACCTGGAACGGCCGTCCATACAACCCTGCCCTCTAGCAAGTCACAGATTAGACCTGGAACGGCCGTCCATACAACCCTGCCCCCCGCTAGCAAGTCACAGATCAGACCTGGAACGGAAGTCCATACAACCCTGCCCTTTAGCAAGTCACAGATTAGACCTGGAACGGGAGTCCATACAACCCTGCCCTCTAGCAAGTCACAGATTAGACCTGGAACGGGAGTCCATACAACCCTGCCCTCTAGCAAGTCACAGATTAGACCTGGAACGGCCGTCCATACAACCCTGCCCTCTAGCAAGTCACAGATTAGACCTGGAACGGCCGTCCATACAACCCTGCCCTCTAGCAAGTCACAGATTAGACCTGGAACAGGAACGGCAGGACTCAGTGTGATTTAGTCTCTGTCATAAGAAAAGCAGCTGTGTGAAGGAGTGGCAGTTTAGATTCCGGCTGGCAAATAGTGTGATGGGAAACCTAATCCACCGAACTCGCTGGACAAATAGTGTGGCGGGAAACCTAATCCACCGAACTCGCTGGACAAATAGTGTGGCGGGAAACCTAATCCACCGAACTCGCTGGAGAAATAGTGTGGCGGGAAACCTAATCCACCGAACTCGCTGGAGAAATAGTGTGGCGGGAAACCTAATCCACCGAACTCGCTGGAGAAATAGTGTGGCGGGAAACCTAATCCACCGAACTCGCTGGAGAAATAGTGTGGCGGGAAACCTAATCCACCGAACTCGCTGGAGAAATAGTGTGGTGGGAAACCTAATCCACCGAACTCGCTGGACAAATAGTGTGTCGGGAAACCTAATCCACCGAACTCGCTGGACAAATAGTGTGTCGGGAAACCTAATCCACCGAACTCGCTGGAGAAATAGTGTGGTGGGAAACCTAATCCACCGAACTCGCTGGACAAATAGTGTGTCGGGAAACCTAATCCACCGAACTCGCTGGAGAAATAGTGTGGTGGGAAACCTAATCCACCGAACTCGCTGGACAAATAGTGTGGCGGGAAACCTAATCCACCGAACTCGCTGGACAAATAGTGTGGCGGGAAACCTAATCCACCGAACTCGCTGGACAAATAGTGTGTCGGGAAACCTAATCCACCGAACTCGCTGGAGAAATAGTGTGGCGGGAAACCTAATCCACCGAACTCGCTGGGCAAATAGTGTGACAGGAAACCTAATCCACCGAACTCGCTGGAGAAATAGTGTGGTGGGAAACCTAATCCACCGACCTCGCTGGAGAAATAGTGTGGCGGGAAACCTAATCCACCGACCTCTCTGGAGAAAGACTGATGAAGGAAAAAGACGACTGAACTACGTCTTTAAAAAAAACTCTTCACAACGACTTTGTACTGCTTCTTTAAAAACTGTTCAAAACAAAATTGTATGACTTCATTTAAGAGATTCAAAATAGTCTTATGAAGAACACAGGTTGAATTTTAAGCTTTTTTTCCACGAAAGATTCCACTGTTTCTAGTGTTATAAACCCAAATTTCTCAGTATGACGTGCTTGCGACACCGAAAGCATGGGAAGAGCGATACAGAATACAGACGCGGTCTTAACCGTTGATAACATCTTCATGACGCGTCATATAAAGTTGAATAAACTCGCGTTTGTTTTTTTAAACCTCCATCTCTCCATGAAGTGTTTTAGACAGTGAAAGCATGGGAAGAGCGATACAGACTGTTAACCGTTGATAACATCTTCATGACGCGTCATATAAAGTTGAATAAACTCGCGTTTGTTTTTTTAACCTCCATCTCTCCATGAAGTGTTTTAGACAGTGAAAGCATGAGAAGAGCGATACAGACTGTTAACTGTTGATAACATCTTCATGACGCGTCATATAAAGTTGAATAAACTCGCGTTTGTTTTTTTTAACCTCCATCTCTCCATGAAGTGTTCTAGACAGTGAAAGCATACAAGGCAGGCTTTCAGGTCCGTGTGACTTCTCCAAGCAAGGCTCGTGAGGTAACGCAGCACCACCACAGTAAACAACCATTCTGACAGCTCAGCAGATTCTAAACGAGAGGATCCTGAGCACAGCTAAATACAGCCACAGACAACATCTAGACCTCACCAAAAAGACGTTAACCCTTCCTATCCCATCCCCGACACGGAGACCAAAGCCCTTAGGCTATGTACCAAGTATCAGGCATGGAATAAGGGTTGCAAGATCCTGCAAACTTTCCCAGAAATCCTGATCAGAAGATTTGGATTTCCTACTTACTCCCTTCTGGAATATTCCAACCAACATTTGGAAGAAGAAGAAAAAAAGGTACAGTAACCCTTGGTCAGACCTCCCCTGTTCCCCGTCGGGGCACGGACTCTACAAGGGTGTCGAAAGCGTTCCACAGGGATGCTGGCCCATGTTGACTCTACAAGGGTGTCGAAAGCGTTCCACAGGGATGCTGGCCCATGTTGACTCTACAAGGGTGTCGAAAGCGTTCCACAGGGATGCTGGCCCATGTCGACTCTACAAGGGTGTCGAAAGCGTTCCACAGGGATGCTGGTCCATGTCGACTCTACAAGGGTGTCGAAAGCGTTCCACAGGGATGCTGGCCCATGTTGACTCTACAAGGGTGTCGAAAGCGTTCCACAGGGATGCTGGCCCATGTTGACGCCAATGCTTCCCACAGTTGTGTCCAGTTGGCTGAATGTCCTTTGGGTGGTGGACCATTCTTGATACATAATCGGGAAACTGTAGAGAGTTGCAGTTCTTGACACAAGCCGATACACCCAGCACCAACTACCATACCCGGTTCAAAGGCATTTAAAATATATTGTTTTACCCATTCACCCTCTGAATGGCACACAATCCACGTCTCAATAGTCTCGAGACTTAAAATCATTCTTAAAGCCGTCTCCTCCCCTTCATCTACACTGGATTCAACAAGTGACATCAACAAGGGATCATAGCTTTCACCTGCGCCGTCTATGTCATGGAAAGAGCAAGTGTCCTTAATGTTTTGTACTCTCAGCGTACAGGGAATATAGTGCCATTGAGGACACAGACTAAGTCATGTTATAGGTGACCAGTACACCTCTCACAGAAAAACCACATGTGATAAACATGAATACACACACACACACACACGTGTGATTAACATGTGATCACATGAACTTTTGACCAAGACCCTCTAGTAGTGCACCCTATAGGGAATAGGGTGCCATTTGGGACTCAGAAATGGACAGGGGTATTATAAATAGAGGGCGCGCTGAGTTACAAAAACATCACCCTGGTGCGGGACGTTCCCCAATGATGGAAGAGGGTCCTGAATGAAACAGTTTGGGACCCCCCCGGTCAAGACAGAGCACACACTGCTCTTCCTACCAGACCTAAATGAGAAAGTTTTTTTTTTTTTTTTTTTAAACGGAGCACTCTTGGAACTTTTAGACAAACGAACAACATTGTCACTTAGGAATGTTGACGACACTGTGGAGAGAATTTGGCTGATGGGAAGTCATTTTTATTTCCTGTATTCTACTCAACAGTCTGATCCCAACAAACCAGGAGAAGACATCTGCTGATCATCATTTGGGCTCCCGAGTGGCACAGCGGTCTAAGGCACTGCATCTCTGAGCAAGAGGTGTCACTACAGTCCCTGGTTCGAATCCAAGCTGTATCACATCCGGCTGTGATTGGGAGTCCCATAGGGCGGCGCACAATGAGCCCAGCGTCTTCCAGGTTTTGCCGGGGTAGGCCCGTCATTGTAAATAAGAATTTGTTCTTAAAACGGGCTTCTCAAATTAAATACAAATCAACTTTACTACAACTCAATCACCCTTAAAAAAGGTGCGGCCATCAATTTCTCCTCCCCAGAGAGTTACCTGAATGGTTCAGATCTGAAATAAAATACTATCACCCTTCCACAGGAACCCAGAGTGACCCTTCCACATGGAACCCAGAGTGACCCTTCCACATGGAACCCAGAGTGACCCTTCCACATGGAACCCAGAGTGACCCTTCCACATGGAACCCAGAGTGACCCTTCCACATGGAACCCAGAGTGACCCTTCCACAGGAACCCAGAGTGACCCTTCCACATGGAACCCAGAGTGACCCTTCCACATGGAACCCAGAGTGACCCTTCCACATGGAACCCAGAGTGACCCTTCCACATGGAACCCAGAGTGACCCTTCCACATGGAACCCAGAGTGACCCTTCCACATGGAACCCAGAGTGACCCTTCCACATGGAACCCAGAGTGACCCTTCCACATGGAACCCAGAGTGACCCTTCCACATGGAACCCAGAGTGACCCTTCCACATGGAACCCAGAGTGACCCTTCCACATGGAACCCAGAGTGACTTGTTTCACAACCCAACCCATTTGGTCTCTGAGATTTGATTTGGTTTGCATGGTTGTTTGTTTGTTTGTGTACCTACCCGTTGTGTGGCTGTAGCATGCTGACGGGGGCGTTAACTTTAGGGGCGTACGCCACTGGTTTCATGACTGTGTTACCGCCGCCCGGCGTGAATGGCCGGGCCATCTTGTTGATAGCGGTGCTGGGGGCAAAGGAGTATTTGGGCTGAACGGAGGCAGGGGCGAGCAAATCCTACAGGGTGTGAGAGGGGGGGGGGGGACACAGCAAAAACCACAGCAAATAACATGCAGTTAGACAAAACACACACATGAAATTAAATAAAAAAATAAGTGTGGTAATGTACCACACACACACACACACACACATCTGCTCCAGCTGTGTTAGCCTCAACATGGCTCAGAACTACAGTAGGTGTTGCCAAGGCCAGCTCTGTCTCTCTGTGTGGAGAGAGGAGAGGCCGAAGAAGTGTAAACACACCCAACTGTCTGACTCGTGTACCAAATGGCACCCCATTCACTATATAGGGCACTACTTTTGACCCATTGACTACCCACAGTAGTGCACTACGTAGGGAATAGAGAGCCATTTGGAAAGCAACCATGTCATCTTGGAAAGCTGGAGTTGGTCCCACTGAGGATCTTCCTCGTTCTCTGTTAGCTTGGTGCAACTCAATTACTTAACACTTAAATAGATTTCCAAAAATGTTCACTGAACATAGAGTTGCACTGTTTTTTTGTCCTCAGCTAGGATTTCTCAGTGTGTCAGAGAGGATGTTATTATGAGGTAAGATGTTTAATTTGTACTGCCTTCCAATACAAAATAATATTGCATTTCTGTAATAGGGCGTGAACTATGAACTTGGCATGACAATGTTATTGTAAGAGTTTTCATTATGTTGCCTTGAGTCTGGGATTGTACAACGCTGTTTAGGGTCACACGTACACGTGTATAATCAAATCAAATGTATTTATAAATCCCTTCTTACATCAGCCGACGTCTCAAAGTGCTGTACAGAAACCCAGCCTAAAACCCCCACAACAGCAAGCAATGCAGGTGTAGAAGCACGGTGGCTAAAACACCCTAGAAAGGCCAAAACCTAGTAAGAAACCTAGAGAGGAACCAGGCTATGTGGGGTGGCCAGTCCTCTTCTGACTGTACCGGGTGGAGATTATAAACCTAGAGGAACCAGGCTATGAGGGGTGGCCAGTCCTCTTCTGGCTGTGCCGGGTGGAGATTAGAAACCTAGAGAGGAACCAGGCTATGAGGGGTGGCCAGTCCTCTTCTGACTGTGCCGGGTAGAGGAACCAGGCTGAGAGGTGGCCAGTCCTCTTCTGACTGTACCAGGTAGAGAGGAACCAGGCTGAGAGGTGGCCAGTCCTCTTCTGACTGTGCTGGGTAGAGAGGAACCAGGCTATGAGGGGTGGAGATTATAAACCTAGAGAGGAACCAGGCTATGAGGGGTGGCCAGTCCTCTTCTGACTGTGCCGGGTGGAGATTATAACAGAACATGGCCAAGATGTTCAAATGTTCATAAATGACAGGCAGGGTCAAGTAATAATAATCACATAGTTGTCGAGGGTGCAACAGGTCAGCACATCAAGAGTAAATGTCAGTTGGCTTTTCATAGCCGATCATTCAGAGTATCTCTACCGCTCCTGCTGTCTCTGGAGAGTTGAAAACAGCAGGTCTGGGACGGGTAGCACGTCCGCTGAACAGGTCAGGGACTACTAGTAATCATTTCATTCAACAAACAAACAAACTTATAACTGGCTTCTGCTTATACAATGTGTGCTGTGAGCTAGCTGCCAGCCTGATGGGGGGGGGGGTTGAATCAGAATGACTGTGGAGACTTTAAATGCAATGTGCGGGTGTAAGTTGTTAAGAGACACCACTAGGAGCCAAACAGGGTCAATTCCTCTCACCCGACACCACAATGCAATATTAACAGCCTTGTAGGGGAAACGGTACGTGAGCGTTGTCATAGACAGGGTAATAATGTTTTGGACTATGAAAAGACGTAGGACTTGACTGACTGTTTAGTCACTGCCTAGTGAAGACAGGGATCTGTTGATTCACATAGCAGAAGCATCACCATTCACAGCGTTTCAGGAGGTGTGAGGTTAAGACAGACACAGACATTAAAAAATGCAAAAATGTGAAACCCCTTTTCCATCTATATCTTACTACTTTTGACCTGAGCCCTGATAGAGTAGTGCACTATACAGGGAACAGGGTGGTGTTTGGGATGCAAAACCAGACAGACACTCTTACCTTCTGATCGCCACCCGCATGGAAAGCTCTGAAAGAAAAGATGGGAAAATAAGGGTTAAAAAAAACAAAAAATAAAATAAACAAAGAGTTAGGAGCTACTGCGGTGGCACTATAAAACCCACCAGTAGCTCCTATAAAACCCACCGCAGTAGCTCCTATAAAACCCACCGCAGTAGCTCCTATAAAACCCACCGCAGTAGCTCCTATAAAACCCACCGCAGTAGCTCCTATAAAACCCACCAGTAGCTCCTATAAAACCCACCAGTAGCTCCTATAAAACCCACCAGTAGCTCCTATAAAACCCACCAGTAGCTCCTATAAAACCCACCGCAGTAGCTCCTATAAAACTCACCAGTAGCTCCTATAAAACCCACCAGTAGCTCCTATAAAACTCACCAGTAGCTCCTATAAAACCCACCGCAGTAGCTCCTATAAAACCCACCGCAGTAGCTCCTATAAAACTCACCAGTAGCTCCTATAAAACCCACCGCAGTAGCTCCTATAAAACCCACCGCAGTAGCTCCTATAAAACCCACCGCAGTAGCTCCTATAAAACCCACCGCAGTAGCTCCTATAAAACCCACCGCAGTAGCTCCTATAAAACCCACCGCAGTAGCTCCTATAAAACGCACCGCAGTAGCTCCTATAAAACGCACCGCAGTAGCTCCTATAAAACCCACCAGTAGCTCCTATAAAACCCACCGCAGTAGCTCCTATAAAACCCACCGCAGTAGCTCCTATAAAACCCACCGCAGTAGCTCCTATAAAACCCACCGCAGTAGCTCCTATAAAACCCACCGCAGTAGCTCCTATAAAACCCACCGCAGTAGCTCCTATAAAACCCACCGCAGTAGCTCCTATAAAACCCACCGCAGTAGCTCCTATAAAACCCACCGCAGTAGCTCCTATAAAACCCACCGCAGTAGCTCCTATAAAACCCACCAGTAGCTCCTATAAAACCCACCAGTAGCTCCTATAAAACCCACCAGTAGCTCCTATAAAACCCACCGCAGTAGCTCCTATAAAACCCACCGCAGTAGCTCCTATAAAACCCACCAGTAGCTCCTATAAAACCCACCGTAGTAGCTCCTATAAAACCCACCAGTAGCTCCTATAAAACCCACCGCAGTAGCTCCTATAAAACCCACCAGTAGCTCCTATAAAACCCACCGCAGTAGCTCCTATAAAACCGTACATTTATATGAAAGTCTGAATGTATCCTTTTCTGCATTTGAAAAAAAAAGTTCAAACATAAATCTCTCGAGCCTCAACACTTCTCAGAAAGTTTTAAGTTCTTTGTTTTGTGTAAAAAATAGCCCTAGTTTGTTGCATTTCCATATTCAAGGAGCAGTGTTCAACGTGGACTTCTGAAAACAGTTCTGAAATAGAAACATCAACTTCTCAGGGTCGAACTTGGTTTCATTTACAGGAAATTCTAGGTATACTGGACAGTCTGTGGTGTAGTTTGTTTTCATTATAACATTAGTTAGTTCTGAAGAACATACTTGGAGAATAAATATTATATAGGCTTAGTTACCATAATCCAAAAGAAACAACAAAAACTGTTTTTAAAAAAATAAAAAACGGGTTTTCCGATGTCTTAAAATGCAGGGAACTAAATCCATGTCTCGATTTAAGTGTTAAATATGCACCAATCCAAAATATCCCAGGTTAGAATTACACCTGGTCTCCCAAAAATAGTAATGTGAAGCCCCATTACTTCCCAACACTGAGGCCCCATGTACCTCATTATTACTTCCCAACACTGAGGCCCTAGATACCTCATTATTACTTCCCAACACTGAGGCACCATGTACCTCATTATTACTTCCCAACACTGAGGCCCTAGATACCTCATTATTACTTCCCAACACTGAGGCCCCATGTACCTCATTATTACTTCCCAACACTGAGGCCCTAGATACCTCATTATTAATCCCAACACTGAGGCCCTAGATACCTCATTATTACTTCCCAACACTGAGGCCCCATGTACCTCATTATTACTTCCCAACACTGAGGCCCTAGATACCTCATTATTAATCCCAACACTGAGGCCCTAGATACCTCATTATTACTTCCCAACACTGAGGCCCTAGATACCTCATTATTACTTCCCAACACTGAGGCCCTAGATACCTCATTATTACTTCCCAACACTGAGGCCCCATGTACCTCATTATTACTTCCCAACACTGAGGCCCTAGATACCTCATTATTAATCCCAACACTGAGGCCCTAGATACCTCATTATTAATCCCAACACTGAGGCCCTAGATACCTCATTATTACTTCCCAACACTGAGGGTCTCAATGAGGTACCTAGGGCCTATGTGGGTAGGGTACCTGACATTCAAATTATCATTCTCTAGGCTATATAATAGGAGTGCCTCTCCATAGCAATCACAGGCACCCCTCTCAATTCCTTACACAGGCCTGTCCCCCGTCCCTATCCTTACACATGCCTGTCCTCCGTCCCTATCCTTACACAGGCCTGTCCTCCGTCCCTATCCTTACACAGGCCTGTCCTCCGTCCCTATCCTTACACAGGCCTGTCCTCCGTCCCTATCCTTACACAGGCCTGTCCTCCGTCCCTATCCTTACACATGCCTGTCCTCCGTCCCTATCCTTACACATGCCTGTCCTCCGTCCCTATCCTTACACATGCCTGTCCTCCGTCCCTATCCTTACACATGCCTGTCCTCCGTCCCTATCCTTACATGCCTGTCCTCCGTCCCTATCCTTACACATGCCTGTCCTCCGTCCCTATCCTTACACATGCCTGTCCTCCGTCCCTATCCTTACACATGCCTGTCCTCCGTCCCTATCCTTACACATGCCTGTCCTCCGTCCCTATCCTTACACATGCCTGTCCTCCGTCCCTATCCTTACACATGCCTGTCCTCCGTCCCTATCCTTACACATGCCTGTCCTCCGTCCCTATCCTTACACATGCCTTCCGTCCCTATCCTTACACATGCCTTCCGTCCCTATCCTTTAACAGTCCTGTCCTCCGTCCCTATCCTTTAACAGTCCTGTCCTCCGTCCCTATCCTTACACATGCCTGTCCTCCGTCCCTATCCTTACACATGCCTGTCCTCCGTCCCTATCCTTACACATGCCTGTCCTCCGTCCCTATCCTTACACATGCCTTCCGTCCCTATCCTTACACATGCCTTCCGTCCCTATCCTTTAACAGTCCTGTCCTCCGTCCCTATCCTTACACATGCCTGTCCTCCGTCCCTATCCTTTAACATGCCTGTCCTCCAGCCCTATCCTTTAACATGCCTGTCCTCCGTCCCTATCCTTTAACATGCCTGTCCTCCAGCCCTATCCTTTAACATGCCTGTCCTCCAGCCCTATCCTTTAACAGTCCTGTCCTCCAGCCCTATCCTTTAACAGTCCTGTCCTCCAGCCCTATCCTTTAACAGTCCTGTCCTCTGCTAACCTGGTCCCAGATCTGTTTGTGCTGTCCTGTTAACTCCCACGGTCAGCAGTTGGCATGAAAGCAGAGCCAGATCTGGGATCAGGCTAGTCCTCATCCCCTATCCCTGTTAAATATTTCACTGGCTGATGTAGGTTAAGCATATATTAACCTAAATCTTCCCAAATGACACCCCATTCCCTATACAGTGAACTACGACGCAATCCAAATTGCACTCCACACTGCCCTCACCTACCTAAATAAGAGGAATACATGTGAGAATTCTGATAATTGACTACAGCTCAGCGTTCCAACACCATAGTGCCCTCCAAGCTCATCACTAAGCTAAGGACCCTGGAACTGAACACCTCCCTCTACAACTGGGTCCTGGACTTGCTGACGGGACTGGACCCAGCCGCAGGTGGTATTTACAATGACTGCCTACCCAGGGCCAAACCCAGACGACGCTGGGCTCATTGTGCGCCGCCCTATAGGACTCCCAATCACGGCCGGTTGTGATACAGCCTGGGATTATACACAACAATACCAGTAACAACAACGAGGCTTTTATCCAAAGTGACTTAGTCATACATGCATACATTTATCTATGGGTGGACCCGGGAATCGAACACACTAGCCTTGGCATTACAAGCACCATGCTCCATCAACTGAGCGACAGAGGACCACATCTTCAAACTAGGACGATGCTTCATCATAGCCGTGGAATATAAAACTAGGCCCCCAAAACCAAAGCCAATACAACGTCGTTCAGTCATAAAACTGTCCTCCTAACTCATCTGAAAACCAAACTGTGGAAGCCCTCCAAACCCTGAGAGACAGAGGATAGAACAGCCCATATCCAGCATTAAGAGATGTCTTTCAGCCTAACGCAACGCAACAGGAGCAGCTCACATCCTGCATTAAGAGATGTCTTTCAGCCTAACGCAACGCAACAGGAGCAGCTCACATCCTGCATTAAGAGATGTCTTTCAGCCTAACGCAACGCAACAGGAGCAGCTCACATCCTGCATTAAGAGATGTCTTTCAGGCTAACGCAACGCAACAGGAGCAGCTTATTGTCTGTTGTGACAGAGGGGTGTGAGGAAGAGAGGGGCGAAGAAGAGAGGGGCGAGGGTCACGGGTAGAAGGAGGAATCCGCGTGAATTACTATAGTTCTTTATAGAAGGTGTTGGGTTATAAGGAAGGAAACTGGTGAGTGAGAGAGAGACAGACAGGTCTGTCTAGTGTGACATCAGATACTGACGAGCACAGACCTGCCTAATCAATTACAACCAACACCTACGACTGAGAAACCCAACACACAAACAGCGCATGCAGTGGTGACCCATTTATTCACAACATCATCGTCAACAGTGTGTACACACACACACACACACACACACACGTGACATTTTCATACTGATCCCCCGTGGGAATCGAACCCACAACCCTAGCATTGCAAGCGGCATGCTCTACCAACTGAGCCACACACACACACACAATAAAAGATGTTTTGCTCGATATGTAGTCTAATGACACAGTTCATATCCGTATCGTTTCAGCAACAGACTAGTCTACAGCATCACCAGATATACTGTAAGGCTAATGTACTGAAAGGAAGTGACTGTTAAAAAAATAAATAATAATAATAACAACAACAACACAAAAAAATGGTACACCCCTGACACGTCACTTTTAAAAGGTCCAAGCACAATGTTTGTTTGAAGACACAGTTCTCCAAAAGAGGAGGAGGAGGTACAGGGTTCATAACATTTCAGGAACTTAAAAAAAAAAAAATCATAATATTGTGTTAGATTATGTCCTGTTTTGGCCAGTCAGTCAGTTCATGAATAGTACTGCCAAATTCGAAAAAAAAAAAAACTGACCGTGACCCTGAATCCAACCAGCCACTTTGTTCCTGTGCCTTGATCTGTTGGCTAAACCGCAGGTATACATCTGAACACTCTGGTCACTCACCAAAGTCTGGTCTGACAGAAGAAACAGACTTCATCCCCCCCCAAAAGTAGTGCCCTATATAGGGAATAGGGTGCCATTTGGGACACACACACACACTACAGCATCAGATAGGAGGTAGAAGGTCAGAGGTTACAGGAAAAACTAATGACAGGAGAGGAGACGACCTCTAACCCCTATCTCCTAGAGGCGAGGAGACGACCTCTACCCCCCATCTTCCAGAGGAGAGGAGACGACCTCTACCCCCTATCTTCCAGAGGAGAGGAGACGACCTCTAACCCCTATCACCTAGAGGCGAGGAGACGACCTCTAACCCCTATCACCTAGAGGCGAGGAGACGACCTCTACCCCCTATCTTCCAGAGGAGAGGAGACGACCTCTACCCCCTATCTCCTAGAGGCGAGGAGACGACCTCTAACCCCTATCTCCTAGAGGCGAGGAGACGACCTCTACCCCCTATCTCCTAGAGGAGAGGAGACGACCTCTACCCCCTATCTCCTAGAGGTGAGGAGACGACCTCTACCCCCTATCTCCTAGAGGCGAGGAGACGACCTCTACCCCCTATCTCCTAGAGGCGAGGAGACGACCTCTACCCCCTATCTTCCAGAGGAGAGGAGACGACCTCTACCCCCTATCTCCTAGAGGCGAGGAGACGACCTCTACCCCCTATCTCCTAGAGGTGAGGAGACGACCTCTACCCCCTATCTCCTAGAGGCGAGGAGACGACCTCTACCCCCTATCTCCTAGAGGCGAGGAGACGACCTCTACCCCCTATCTTCCAGAGGAGAGGACCTCTACCCCCTATCTCCTAGAGGAGAGGACCTCTACCCCCTATCTCCTAGAGGAGAGGAGACGACCTCTACCCCCTATCTCCTAGAGGAGAGGAGACGACCTCTACCCCCTATCTCCTAGAGGTGAGGAGACGACCTCTACCCCCTATCTCCTAGAGGCGAGGAGACGACCTCTACCCCCTATCTCCTAGAGGCGAGGAGACGACCTCTACCCCCTATCTCCTAGAGGCGAGGAGACGACCTCTACCCCCTATCTCCTAGAGGCGAGGAGACGACCTCTACCCCCTATCTTCCAGAGGAGAGGACCTCTACCCCCTATCTCCTAGAGGCGAGGAGACGACCTCTACCCCCTATCTTCCAGAGGAGAGGACCTCTACCCCCTATCTCCTAGAGGTGAGGAGACGACCTCTACCCCCTATCTCCTAGAGGCGAGGAGACGACCTCTACCCACAATCTTCCAGAAGAGAGGAGACTAAGGCAGCATCACAAATACCACCTGTGACATCCCTCCCACTCTGTCTACTGGAATCTGCTGTTTGGTAGTCAGTCCGCTTGTTGCAGGCCAGTGGGCCTGGGAGGATCATCAGATGTTGCGCACCTGGGCAGGGGGGGCCACATCAGCCAACAACACCTCCCTTCCCTCTTCACCTGGGCAGGGGGGGCCACATCAGCCAACAACATCTCTCTCTCTCCCCTCTTCACCTGGGCAGGGGGGCCACAGCAGCCAACAACATCTCTCTTCCCTCTTCACCAGGGCAGGCTGGCTTCCTCCACCTTTTGGTTGTTGGTCTGTTTTCACCAGAAAACTCTCCACCCATCCACACACTACTGATCATACAGACGTCCACAGCTTAAATGTTACATTTTTGTATTTATCATTTAGTTTAATAAACGTATTTATTTTTACATTAAAATAAATGTAATTGGGGCGGCAGGTAGCCTAGTGGTTAGAGGGGGGCGGCAGGTAGCCTTGTGGTAAGAGCGTTGGGCCAGTATCCAGCAGGTAGCCTTGTGGTTAGAGCGTTGGACTAGTAACCAGCAGGTAGCCTAGTGGTTAGAGCGTTGGGCCAGTAACCAGCAGGTAGCCTAGTGTTTAGAGTGTTGGACCAGTAACCAGCAGGTAGCCTAGTGGTTAGAGCGTTGGACTAGTAACCAGCAGGTAGCCTAATGGTTAGAGTGTTGGACCAGTAACCAGCAGGTAGCCTAGTGGTTAGAGCGTTGGACTAGTAACCAGCAGGTAGCCTAATGGTTAGAGTGTTGGACCAGTAACCAGCAGGTAGCCTAGTGGTTAGAGCGTTGGACTAGTAACCAGCAGGTAGCCTAGTGGTTAGAGCGTTGGACTAGTAACCAGCAGGTAGCCTTGTGGTTAGAGCATTGGGCCAGTAACTGAAAGGTTGCTAGAACAGATCCCCGAGCTGACATGGTATAAATCTGTCGTTCTGCCCCTGAACAGGCAGTTAACCCACTGTTCCTAGACCGTCATTGAAAATAAGAATTTGTTCTTAACTGACTTGCCTAGTTAAAAGGTTAAATAAAAAAAATAAAAAAAATTCAGTCATGTGTGGTCTCCCTTTGTTGCTATGAACTATGACCAGCTAACACAGTTGGGGATCGTCCAATCTGAGATCTTGGTTATAGGGAAGTTTTGGTGGTATGTTTGTAAATTTTCCTAATTTGGTTTGGACTTCCTGTTTAGTGCACGGTCAGCTTGGAGCACCGTGTAAGGGTAGTAACTGGTGCCAAATTGGGTTCAGCTGTGTTGCTACAGTGCAACGTGGTACCATTTGTTTGGAAGTCTTTGTTAAAGCCATCATACATTATTTGTCATTTTTATCCTCGTTTGTGTAAAGCTTTAGGAGTTTTGTTTTGGTGATTGCTGGAAGAGAAGCAGCCTTTGTCCCCCGTGTGCTGGGCTACAAAGCCCCCCGTGTGCTGGGCTACAAAGCCCCCCGTGTGCTGGGCCACAAAGCCCCCCGTGTGCTGGGCCACAAAGCCCCCCGTGTGCTGGGCCACAAAGCCCCTTGTTCATGCCCATTTCCTAATCATTGGGGGTTTAGGTGCTGGTATATGTGTTACGTACATATTTTTCTGGCCTGGCTCGGCCAACTTGTCCACGTACTTTATCTCGACTTGAGAAGCAGAACCTTTTGGAAAAGACAGGGCTTCTGACGAATGCTGCAAACGTTTGAGGGTTCTCTCTCCTTTGTAGGATGGGATGACAAAGTGACAGTCAAAATGTTGTAACCAGTTAGCTGGTGTGCAGGTCTGGGCTGGGGTCATTCTGGGTTAGCTGGTGTGCAGGTCTGGGCTGGGGTCATTCTGGGTTAGCTGGTGTGCAGGTTTGGGCTGGGGTCATTCTGGGAAACCAGTTAGCTGGTGTGCAGGTCTGGGCTGGGGTCATTCTGGGAAACCAGTTAGCTGGTGTGCAGGTCTGGGCTGGGGTCATTCTGGGTTAGCTGGTGTGCAGGTCTGGGCTGGGGTCATTCTGGGAAACCAGTTAGCTGGTGTGCAGGTCTGGGCTGGAGTCATTCTGGGTAATCAGTTGGTGTACAATTGTGCGCTGCCTCACTGGTCTTCCGGTCGCGGCCGGCTGCAACAAACCCTGGGATCAAACCCGGGTCTGTAGTGACACCGCTAGCACTGTGATGCAGTGCCTTATAGACCGCTGCTCCACTAGGAAGGCAGATAATGCACTACTTTATGACCAGGCCCCACTTTATGACCAGGCCCCAGAGTGCACTTTGAAGGGACTAGGGTTCTATTTCAGATACAGACCACATGTTGGTTTTCATTACTCATCTATTAAATCCCAGACGTATGACTTTCTCTCTGCCTCACAAACGGATGAGGTAGTTACGGCCTCCCTCCTCAGACACACTCCTTTTTTAGGCTTTCGGGTTGAGGCTGTTACGTGACCTCTTCAAGAAGGAAGACTGTCAATTCAGCACTCCAGATTTTTTCCATATGTGCCGGGAGGGGGGTGGGTGGGGCGAGAGCGAGGGTGAGGGTGAGAGAGAGAGAGAGAGAGCGGTGTCAGAATGGAAACCTAAATAGTTTAGTGTCACACTAAACCTTATTGATGGTCTCAGGCCATAATATCAGGTCAGCCATATTCCTGAAGTCACTCATGCCTCGTATGCTAACTGTAGATCTGGTCTCTGTTTTGAATGTGTCCGAAATGGCACTCTATTCCCGCCTGGTATGGCAACTGCTCGGCCTCCGCCCGCAAGGCACTACAGAGGGTAGTGCGTACGGCCCAGTACATCACTAGGACCAAGCTTCCTGCCATCCAGGACCTCTATACCAGGCGGTGTCAGAGGGAGGCCCTAAAAACTGTCAAAGACTCCAGCCACCCTAGTCATAGACTGTTCTCTCTGCTACCACACGGCAAGCGGTACCGGAGCACCAAGTCTAGGACCAAGAGGCTTCTGAACAGCTTCTACCCCCCCAAGCCATTAGACTCCTGAACAGTTAATTAAATGGCTACCCAGACTATTTGTGCTGCCCCTCCTCCCCACCACTGCTCCTCTCTGTTGTCATCTGTACATAGTCACTTTAATAACTCTACCTACATGTACATACTACCTCAACTACCCGGTGCCCCCACACATTACATTATCGATGAGTTGAGTATGTGTGGTACAGTCGATGAGTTGAGTATGTATGGTATATTCTGGTATAGTGTTTACAGTACGGTCTAGTTACATTACTGAGGGTGAGTATAGTGTTTACAGTAGGGTCTTGTTATATTACTGAGGGTGAGTATAGTGTATACAGTATGTATAGTGTATACAGTATGTATAGTGTTTACAGTATGTATAGTGTATACAGTATGTATAGTGTATACAGTATGTATAGTGTCTACAGTATGTATAGTGTCTACAGTATGTATAGTGTTTACAGTACGGTCTAGTTATATCATCTTACTTGCTGAGGGTGAGTATAGTGTCTACAGTATGTATAGTGTCTACAGTATGTATAGTGTCTACAGTATGTATAGTGTCTACAGTATGTATAGTGTTTACAGTATGTATAGTGTCTACAGTATGTATAGTGTTTACAGTACAGTCTAGTGATATTACTGACGGTGAGTATAGTGTCTACAGTATGTATAGTGTATACAGTATGTATAGTGTTTACAGTACGGTCTAGTTACATTACTGAGGGTGAGTATAGTGTCTACAGTATGTATAGTGTCTACAGTATGTATAGTGTCTACAGTATGTATAGTGTCTACAGTATGTATAGTGTCTACAGTATGTATAGTGTCTACAGTATGTATAGTGTTTACAGTATGTATAGTGTTTACAGTACGGTCTAGTTACATTACTGAGGGTGAGTATAGTGTATACAGTATGTATAGTGTCTACAGTATGTATAGTGTCTACAGTATGTATAGTGTCTACAGTATGTATAGTGTATACAGTATGTATAGTGTTTACAGTATGTATAGTGTTTACAGTAGGGTCTAGTTATATTACTGAGGGTGAGTATAGTGTATACAGTACGTATAGTGTCTACAGTATGTATAGTGTTTACAGTACGGTCTAGTTATATTACTGAGGGTGAGTATAGTGTATACAGTATGTATAGTGTATACAGTATGTATAGTGTTTACAGTATGTATAGTGTTTACAGTATGTATAGTGTATACAGTATGTGTTTACAGTACAGTCTAGTTATATCATCTTACTTGCTGAGGGTGAGTGTGAGAGACTCCTCTGCTGCTCTGATCTTGTTCTGTGCCTCCACATGGGTCATGTCTTCTGCGTTGGTCTCTCCGATGGACACCACCCAATCTCCCACGCCCACACCGGCCTGGGCGGCCTTACCCCCGGGGGTCAGCTGTAGAGGGAGAGAGAGGGGGATTGTGGTTCTCAACAGGGGCGCTCACTTATACAGAAATATGACCTTTGGCCTATTAAAGCTGGTCACTGACAAGAACACGTTACGATTACCTGTGAAATCAGGTAACAGTATAGTTGTATAAGTACACGTGAAATAAAACAAAATTACCTACTGTTTCCTCTCGCTGTGTCTCTCAATATTTTCATGGTTAAATGGAACAAACATCTGCCCTAACCGACACAGTGCTTATTCAAATACGGTTCAAAGACAAAACGTGTAAATTGTATTGTTCTGAAGCTAAACTATTATAATTGATACAACAAAGCAATTCATGTTAATGAGTCAGTAACAGGGCTGATCTAGAGGGAAGGATATCTAGTCAATAACAGGGCTGATCTAGAGGATATCTAGTCAGTAACAGGGCTGATCTAGAAGAAAGGATATCTAGTCAATAACAGGGCTGATCTAGAGGATATCTAGTCAATAACAGGGCTGATCTAGAGGATATCTAGTCAGTAACAGGGCTGATCTAGAAGAAAGGATATCTAGTCCGTAACAGGGCTGATCTAGAGGGAAGGATATCTAGTCAGTAACAGGGCTGATCTAGAGGGAAGGATATCTAGTCAATAACAGGGCTGATCTAGAAGAAAGGATATCTAGTCCGTAACAGGGCTGATCTAGAGGATATCTAGTCAATAACAGGGCTGATCTAGAAGAAAGGATATCTAGTCAGTAACAGGGCTGATCTAGAGGGAAGGATATCTAGTCCGTAACAGGGCTGAACTAGAGGATATCTAGTCAATAACAGGGCTGATCTAGAAGAAAGGATATCTAGTCAGTAACAGGGCTTATCTAGAGGGAAGGATATCTAGTCAATAACAGGGCTGATCTAGAGGATATCTAGTCAATAACAGGGCTGATCTAGAATAAAGGATATCTAGTCAGTAACAGGGCTGATCTAGAGGGAAGGATATCTAGTCAATAACAGGGCTGATCTAGAGGATATCTAGTCAGTAACAGGGCTGATCTAGAAGAAAGGATATCTAGTCCGTAACAGGGCTGATCTAGAGGGAAGGATATCTAGTCCGTAACAGGGCTGATCTAGAGGAAAGGATATCTAGTCAATAACAGGGCTGATCTAGAGGATATCTAGTCAATAACAGGGCTGATCTAGAGGATATCTAGTCAGTAACAGGGCTGATCTAGAGGAAAGGATATCTAGTCAGTAACAGGGCTGATCTAGAGGATATCTAGTCAGTAACAGGGCTGATCTAGAGGAAAGGATATCTAGTCAGTAACAGGGCTGATCTAGAGGATATCTAGTCCGTAACAGGGCTGATCTAGAGGATATCTAGTCAATAACAGGGCTGATCTAGAGGATATCTAGTCAGTAACAGGGCTGATCTAGAGGATATCTAGTCAGTAACAGGGCTGATCTAGAGGAAAGGATATCTAGTCAGTAACAGGGCTGATCTAGAGGAAAGGATATCTAGTCAGTAACAGGGCTGATCTAGAGGATATCTAGTCAGTAACATGGCTGATCTAGAGGAAGGGATATCTAGTCCGTAACAGGGCTGATCTAGAGGAAGGGATATCTAGTCAATAACAGGGCTGATCTAGAGGGAAGGATATCTAGTCAGTAACATGGCTGATCTAGAAGAAAGGATATCTAGTCAGTAACAGGGCTGATCTAGAGGATATCTAGTCAATAACAGGGCTGATCTAGAGGATATCTAGTCAATAACAGGGCTGATCTAGAGGATATCTAGTCAGTAACAGGGCTGATCTAGAGGATATCTAGTCAGTAACAGGGCTGATCTAGAGGATATCTAGTCAATAACAGGGCTGATCTAGAGGATATCTAGTCAATAACAGGGCTGATCTAGAGGATATCTAGTCAATAACAGGGCTGATCTAGAGGATATCTAGTCAGTAACAGGGCTGATCTAGAGGATATCTAGTCAGTAACAGGGCTGATCTAGAGGATATCTAGTCAATAACAGGGCTGATCTAGAGGGAAGGATATCTAGTCAATAACAGGGCTGATCTAGAGGGAAGGATATCTAGTCAATAACAGGGCTGATCTAGAGGGAAGGATATCTAGTCAATAACAGGGCTGATCTAGAGGAAAGGATATCTAGTCAGTAACAGGGCTGATCTAGAGGATATCTAGTCAGTAACAGGGCTGATCTAGAGGATATCTAGTCCGTAACAGGGCTGATCTAGAGGAAAGGATATCTAGTCAGTAACAGGGCTGATCTAGAGGGAAGGATATCTAGTCAATAACATGGCTGATCTAGAGGGAAGAATCAGAGGATATCTAGTCAGTAACAGGGCTGATCTAGAGGATATCTAGTCCGTAACAGGGCTGATCTAGAGGAAAGGATATCTAGTCAGTAACAGGGCTGATCTAGAGGGAAGGATATCTAGTCAATAACATGGCTGATCTAGAGGGAAGAATCAGAGGATATCTAGTCAGTAACAGGGCTGATCTAGAGGATATCTAGTCAGTAACAGGGCTGATCTAGAGGAAAGGATATCTAGTCAGTAACAGGGCTGATCTAGAGGAAAGGATATCTAGTCAGTAACAGGGCTGATCTAGAGGATATCTAGTCAGTAACATGGCTGATCTAGAGGAAGGGATATCTAGTCCGTAACAGGGCTGATCTAGAGGAAGGGATATCTAGTCAATAACAGGGCTGATCTAGAGGGAAGAATCAGAGGATATCTAGTCAATAACAGGGCTGATCTAGAGGGAAGGATATCTAGTCAGTAACATGGCTGATCTAGAAGAAAGGATATCTAGTCAGTAACAGGGCTGATCTAGAGGATATCTAGTCAGTAACATGGCTGATCTAGAGGGAAGGATATCTAGTCAATAACAGGGCTGATCTAGAGGATATCTAGTCAATAACAGGGCTGATCTAGAGGGAAGGATATCTAGTCAGTAACATGGCTGATCTAGAGGGAAGGATATCTAGTCAATAACAGGGCTGATCTAGAGGGAAGGATATCTAGTCAATAACAGGGCTGATCTAGAGGGAAGGATATCTAGTCAGTAACATGGCTGATCTAGAGGGAAGGATATCTAGTCAATAACAGGGCTGATCTAGAGGATATCTAGTCAATAACAGGGCTGATCTAGAGGGAAGGATATCTAGTCAGTAACAGGGCTGATCTAGAGGAAGGGATATCTAGTCCGTAACAGGGCTGATCTAGAGGAAGGGATATCTAGTCAATAACAGGGCTGATCTAGAGGAAGGGATATCTAGTCAGTAACAGGGCTGATCTAGAGGAAGGGATATCTAGTCCGTAACAGGGCTGATCTAGAGGATATCTAGTCAATAACAGGGCTGATCTAGAGGAAGGGATATCTAGTCAATAACAGGGCTGATCTAGAGGAAGGGATATCTAGTCAGTAACAGGGCTGATCTAGAGGAAGGGATATCTAGTCAGTAACAGGGCTGATCTAGAGGAAGGGATATCTAGTCAGTAACAGGGCTGATCTAGAGGATATCTAGTCAGTAACAGGGCTGATCTAGAAGAAAGGATATCTAGTCAGTAACAGGGCTGATCTAGAAGAAAGGATATCTAGTCAGTAACAGGGCTGATCTAGAGGGAAGGATATCTAGTCAGTAACAGGGCTGATCTAGAGGATATCTAGCCAACAACAGGGCTGATCTAGAGGGAAGAATCAGAGGATATCGAGTCAAAGGGAACATATTGGTTAAGAACAGGATCAGAGAGATGAAAGTGCGCACTGAAACATTCTAGGGCATAGTACGTTCACACCAATCAACAGATGTGTCCTCTTGCTCTTAACGGTAGCTAGCGGACCCCAGAGGGCCTTTTTAACCCTGTATTCACTAAATATACATACACAAAGTCGTCAAGAGGATTCCTGTTTGGGTCTGTTATCACCGGCTAGTGATTTGTAGAGGGAACCTAAGGGCCCTGTGTCTGACAAGTTCTCACTGTGTGTGTGTGTGTGTGTGTGTGTGTGTGTGTGTGTGTGTGTTCAGCCAGATGGTGCCCCACACCACAATGTGGACATGAGGTAAGAGTCCAATCAGCACTATTACATCACCTCTTATGATCCACTACAGATGTGGACCGAAGCTTTGGAGTGAGGTTCAACTCCCGACAGGACACTACAGAGAGCGAGCGGCTCCGCCCCAAATGGCACCCTATTCCCTACAAGAGCTCTGATCTAAAGTAGTGCACTATGGGCCCCGAATAGGGTGCGATTTGGGAAGGTAACTACCTATACACTAAACCAGATGTGTCTCCATACCGAGGCTGTATAATTGATTTATTTGACCTTTATTTAACTAGGCAAGCCAGTTAAGAACAAATTCTTATTTACAATGACCAAACCTGGACGACTCTGGGCCAATTGTGCGCCGCCCTATGGGATGTGTATGATATTAGCTAGCAGCACGACTCATCTGTGACTGTACATCAGGGATGGGCAACTGGTGCGTTTTGTAGGCCCGGGGACCTGTAGAAACGTCTCAAGGATCATCAATGGAAACAGGATACACCTGTTGCTCAATATCGAGTCTCAGAGCAAAAGGGTCTGAAAACGTATGTAATCCAAAAAAGGTATGTTTATTTTTTTAATACATTTTTATACATTTCTAACAAAAACTGTTTTCACTTTGTTTTCACTTTTAAAAGACACATGACAACCCGCTTGGAGTTTGCCAAAAGGCACCTAAAGGACTATCATGACGCTAGCTCTTTCAGTGAATTGGCTAGCAGAGCTGTGAACAACCCCCCCCCTCCCGCCCCCTCCTGTTATGCCCACATCCTAAATTCTATGCGGAGACTCCTCTCCCTGACCATCCGCTCTCCCTACATCCCAGAATTTGAGAATTGAACAATATTCCTATTTTGGAGAACGTGTAAACGGTTGGTGGAGAAGCCATCTACGACCCGGTCCGTTTTGTTTCAGCTTTGTGACTTCATGAAAGACAATACAGCCACATTACCAGAACTCTATATATACACAGGAGCCTCTGTTCTGAGGCGTGCATCTAATTATTAACTAGCAGTCCGACACGACACCACAGATCACCTAAGTGCGACAGTACAGGATTGGATTATACTAGCGTGAATGATTTTTTTAAATGATGTCATGTATATAAGTTGGATCATTCCTGACATCAGACATGAGTTACAGCCACATCACAGTCAGTAGGGAACAAGCTGCATATACGAACCTTAAACCACACGTGCACTCGGAGTCCCTACCATGCCAGGCCTGCTGCAGCAAGGTCCCTAATGGCACCCTCTCCGCACAAGGCTCTGGTCAAACAAAGGGCACTATATAGTGAATAGGGTGCCACTTTGGAGACTCATCAAAAGTGTCCTTTAAAAAAAAAAAAAAAAAACTCTTGACATCCACAGAGGCTGTTAATACACACGTCGGAGATCATATGAAGAGAGAGGAGATGCCAGAATGTGCTTAGAAAGGGCCTTACTCAGCCTTGTCCCGGAGGCTTAACGAAATGTGTCAAAGTCTCAGATCACTGAGAGTACAAAGTGTTCTACATCAGATCACTAAAAAAAAAAAAAGGAGAGCGAGCCAGAGAAAGCCACTGCAAGGCTGAACATCACAGGGCTAAACCCCGGCTGGAATACTGATTTCTGTCATGTAGACATCGTCTGAGTCCCAAGTCCTTATCTAGTGCACTACATGGGGACTATGGTCCATAGAGCCCTGGCCAACAGTAGTGCACTACATGGGGACTATGGTCCATAGAGCCCTGGCCAACAGTAGTGCACTACATGGGGACTATGGTCCATAGAGCCCTGGCCAACAGTAGTGCACTACATGGGACTATGGTCTGATTTGAGATGCAGACCCTGGTGTGTGAAGACATCGATTACCCCGTCCTATCCGGTTATTGATCCTTTTTTATCCCTTTAGACTATTGGCTCATAAATGATCAGAAGATTTTAGACCCTAAATCATTGGTTTCTGTCGTGTTCCACTAAGCTATACGATTCAAATGCTTCGATTCAGCACATTAATACAGACTGAGGGAAAGTCCCGTAGCGGAAGATACAGCTCCCTTGTGGAGTGGTTTAATTTCAGCTTCCCTTGACTGTAGAAACCTGGGGGGGGAAAAAGACAGGTCGTTCCAAGATTGATGCTGAAATTGGACGTCTTGAGGACGTTGAGACGTTGCCCTGAAAAACAGCTACTAGGGGCAACATTTAGAGCTATTACCATAAAGAAGTTTTGGGTAATCCCATGACCCTGGGTAATCCCATGACCCTGGGTAATCCCATGACCCTGGGTAATCCCATGACCCTGGGTAATCCCATGACCCTGGGTAATCCCATGACTCTGGCAGGTTGTGGATCAGAAGGTTGTGTGTTCGCTCCCAGTCGTGGACACTCGTTTCTATTTGAACCATATCCCAAACCTTAACCCTTCAGAATGAGTCTATAAACCTAACCCTTCATTTGGAAATGGGACGATACACAGAAGTAGGAGTAACGTTTGAAGAACGTGGATAAAATGATGCAGTCAGGCAGCTTGTTGAAAAAAAGCATCTGGTTTGGTTTGTTTTCGGTGGGGGGGGGTACAATAAATATATTCCTTATGAAAATCGACTTTTAAACATCAAGTTAATCACTTGTGATCTACCCAGGCTGGAAACAATTAAAGACACAACTAAAAGAGTGTTACAGAGAAACACCACACGCAGGCCCCTCCACACCACACGCAGGCCCCTCCACACCACACCACACGCAGGCCCCTCCACACCACACCACGGGGAGGCCCCTCCACACCAAACCACACCACACCAAACGCAGGCCCCTCCACACCACACCACACGCAGGCCCCTCCACACCACACCACACCACACGCAGGCCCCTCCACACCACACCACACGCAGGCCCCTCCACACCACACCACACGCAGGCCCCTCCACACCAAACCACACGCAGGCCCCTCCACACCAAACCACACGCAGGCCCCTCCACACCAAACCACACGCAGGCCCCTCCACACCACACCACACGCAGGCCCCTCCACACCACACGCAGGCCCCTCCACACCACACCACACCACACGCAGGCCCCTCCACACCACACCACACCACACGCAGGCCCCTCCACACCACACCACACGCAGGCCCCTCCACACCACACCACACGCAGGCCCCTCCACACCACACCACACGCAGGCCCCTCCACACGCAGGCCCCTCCACACGCAGGCCCCTCCACACCACACGCAGGTGACTGGTATTCTGCGGCGGCATGGGGCTTTTGGGGAACAGTAGAGTAGAGAGTAGATTATAATAGAAACCAGTAGAGACAGTAAAGCCTAGCAGATTATAATAGAAACCAGTAGAGACAGTAAAGCCTAGCAGATTATAATAGAAACCAGTAGAGACAGTAAAGCCCCGCAGATTATAATAGAAACCAGTAGAGACAGTAAAGCCTCGCAGATTATAATAGAAACCAGTAGAGACAGTAAAGCCTAGCAGATTATAATAGAAACCAGTAGAGACAGTAAAGCCTAGCAGATTATAATAGAAACCAGTAGAGACAATAAAGCCTAGCAGATTATAGAAACCAGTAGACAGTAAAGCCTAGCAGAGCAGATTATAATAGAAACCAGTAGAGACAGTAAAGCCTAGCAGATTATAATAGAAACCAGTAGAGACAGTAAAGCCTAGCAGATTATAATAGAACCCAGTAGAGAGCAGATTATAATAGAAACCAGTAGAGAGCAGATTATAATAGAAACCAGTAGAGAGCAGATTATAATAGAAACCAGTAGAGAGCAGATTATAGTGAGTGGTGAGAGATACAGAGTGATTAGTAAGAATGAGTGAAACGGTAGAGAGAGGTAGAGGCAGCAGAGTAGGTGTGTGTGTGTGTGTGTGTGTGTGTGTGTGTGTGTGTGTGTGTGTGATGGACACCACCTGTGTCGATGGCTCAGGTTTAGATCACAGCTGTTTCTGTTCTTCAGAAGGAAGGTGATATGTCTGCGTCCCAAATGGCACCTTATTCCCTATAGAGTCCTGGTCTAAAGTCGTGCACTACATAGGGAATAGGGCCCTGGTCTAAAGTAGTGCACTATATAGGGAATAGGGCTCTGGTCTAAAGTAGTGCACTACATAGGGAATAGGGCCCTGGTCTAAAGTAGTGCACTATATAGGGAATAGGGCTCTGGTCTAAAGTAGTGCACTATATAAGGAATATGGCCCTGGTCTAAAGTAGTGCACTATATAGGGAATAGGGCTCTGGTCTAAAGTAGTGCACTATATAGGGAATAGGGCCCTGGTCTAAAGTAGTGCACTATATAGGGAATAGGGCTCTGGTCTAAAGTAGTGCACTATATAGGGAATAGAGTCCTGGTCTAAAGTAGTGCACTACATAGGGAATAGGGCTCTGGTCTAAGGTAGTGCACTATGTAGGGAATCGGGTGCCATTTGGGATGCATTCCATAGTAAAATGCTGTGCTCAGGCCTTTAGACGAGAGAGAAGGAAGGAGCCAACACCCCCTCACAGTTAGTCAATACTAGGAAGGAAGGAGCCAACACCCCCTCACAGTTAGTCAATACTAGGAAGGAAGGAAGGAGCCAACACCCCCTCACAGTTAGTCAATACTAGGAAGGAAGGAAGGAGCCAACACCCCCTCACAGTTCGTCAATACTAGGAAGGAAGGAAGGAGCCAACACCCCCTCACAGTTCGTCAATACTAGGAAGGAAGGAAGGAGCCAACACCCCCTCACAGTTAGTCAATACTAGGAAGGAAGGAAGGAGCCAACACCCCCTCACAGTTCGTCAATACTAGGAAGGAAGGAAGGAGCCAACACCCCCTCACAGTTCATCAATACTAGGAAGGAAGGAGCCAACACCCCCTCACAGTTCATCAATACTAGGAAGGAAGGAGCCAACACCCCCTCACAGTTCGTCAATACTAGGAAGGAAGGAAGGAGCCAACACCCCCTCACAGTTCGTCAATACTAGGAAGGAAGGAAGGAGCCAACACCCCCTCACAGTTCGTCAATACTAGGAAGGAAGGAAGGAACTAACATATACCACCACAGTTCGTCAATACTAGGAAGGAAGGAAGGAACTAACATACCCCCTCACAGTTAGTCAATACTAGGAAGGAAGGAAGGAACTAACACCCCCTCACAGTTCGTCAATACTAGGAAGGAAGGAAGGAACTAACATACCCCCTCACAGTTCGTCAATACTAGGAAGGAAGGAAGGAGCCAACATACCCCCTCACAGTTCGTCAATACTAGGAAGGAAGGAAGGAAGGAACTAACATATCCCACCACAGTTAGTCAATACTAGGAAGGAAGGAAGGAACTAACATATCCCACCACAGTTAGTCAATACTAGGAAGGAAGGAAGGAACTAACATATCCCACCACAGTTAGTCAATACTAGGAAGGAAGGAAGGAACTAACATATCCCACCACAGTTCGTCAATACTAGGAAGGAAGGAAGGAACTAACATATCCCACCACAGTTCGTCAATACTAGGAAGGAAGGAAGGAACTAACATATACCACCACAGTTCGTCAATACTAGGAAGGAAGGAAGGAACTAACATATCCCACCACAGTTAGTCAATACTAGGAAGGAAGGAAGGAACTAACATATCCCACCACAGTTAGTCAATACTAGGAAGGAAGGAACTAACATATCCCACCACAGTTAGTCAATACTAGGAAGGAAGGAAGGAACTAACATATCCCACCACAGTTCGTCAATACTAGGAAGGAAGGAACTAACATATCCCACCACAGTTAGTCAATACTAGGAAGGAAGGAAGGAACTAACATATCCCACCACAGTTCGTCAATACTAGGAAGGAAGGAACTAACATATCCCACCACAGTTAGTCAATACTAGGAAGGAAGGAGACTAGGAGAGGGGACAACAAACCCTGCGACACATCAAACCATACCACATACACAAATTAAATCACATGGTCTCATATGATCTGCCATTTGTAATTTTAAAAAAAGACTACTTTTAAAAACGTTCATTACGAGCATAAAGGAGCTAGAAACAGCTGCATCTTATCGGCAAGGCAACGACGGCGTATCGGCAAGGCAACGACGGCGTATCGGCAATGCAACGACGGCGTATCGGCAAGGCAACGACGGCGTATCGGCAAGGCAACGACGGCGTATCGGCAAGGCAACGACGGCGTATCATTGAGTTTTCTATTAAAACAACGGAAAATCAGTCAAACTGTTTCTTTAAATAAAATACATGACTCATTCTGATCAACGAAAGTCAACCTAGATCATTTCAAATGTCCCTTTGATGTCATCTATTACCGTGAACAGTAATACATTACATAAAGTTAAAACAGCTTCCTCTGTGGTGTTGGTGTGAACTATAGTATTTTAAAAAGGAGAGGTCGACCAGTACCTTTCAACCTACTGTGTTTTATTAAAGGTGAGGTCTACCAGTACCTTTCAACCTGCTGTGTTTTATTAAAGGTGAGGTCTACCAGTACATTTCAACCTGCTGTGTTTTATTAAAGGTGAGGTCTACCAGTACCTTTCAACCTACTGTGTTTTATTAAAGGTGAGGTCTACCAGTACATTTCAACCTACTGTGTTTTATTAAAGGTGAGGTCTACCAGTACCTTTCAACCTGCTGTGTTTTATTAAAGGTGAGGTCTACCACTACCTTTCAACCTACTGTGTTTTATTAAAGGTGAGGTCTACCAGTACCTTTCAACCTACTGTGTTTTATTAAAGGTGAGGTCTACCAGTACCTTTCAACCTGCTGTGTTTTATTAAAGGTGAGGTCTACCAGTACCTTTCAACCTACTGTGTTTTATTAAAGGTGAGGTCTACCACTACCTTTCAACCTGCTGTGTTTTATTAAAGGTGAGGTCTACCAGTACCTTTCAACCTGCTGTGTTTTATTAAAGGTGAGGTCTACCACTACCTTTCAACCTGCTGTGTTTTAAACGCCTCTCACCTGTCCTTACAGGTGGCCATTCTCTCTATGCACATTTGACTAAACTGACAATGCAAGTTCAGTGCCTCAGTTCCCCATAGCCCAGCCCGACACTGGCAGATACACAGCAAGCCAGCTTCTCCTTACAGCACAGCTCTGGCCTGTGGGATACACAGCAAGCCAGCTTCTCCTTACAGCACAGCTCTGGCCTGTGGGATACACAGCAAGCCAGCTTCTCATTACAGCACAGCTCTGGCCTGTGGGATACACAGCAAGCCAGCTTCTCATTACAGCACAGCTCTGGCCTGTGGGATACACAGCAAGCCAGCTTCTCATTACAGCACAGCTCTGGCCTGTGGGATACACAGCAAGCCAGCTTCTCCTTACAGCACAGCTCTGGCCTGTGGGATACACAGCAAGCCAGCTTCTCATTACAGCACAGCTCTGGCCTGTGGGATACACAGCAAGCCAGCTTCTCATTACAGCACAGCTCTGGCCTGTGGGATACACAGCAAGCCAGCTTCTCATTACAGCACAGCTCTGGCCTGTGGGATACACAGCAAGCCAGCTTCTCCTTGCGTCAGAGCTCTGGCCTGGGAGATACACAGCTAGCCAGCTTCTCCTTACAACACAGCTCTGGCCTGTGGGATACACAGCTAGCCAGCTTCTCATTACAGCACAGCTCTGGCCTGTGGGATACACAGCAAGCCAGCTTCTCCTTGCGTCAGAGCTCTGGCCTGGGAGATACACAGCTAGCCAGCTTCTCCTTACAACACAGCTCTGGCCTGTGGGATACACAACTAGCCAGCTTCTCCTTACATCACTCACAGCACAGCTGATGGAAGCCCATAAATATCCCTCTGAGAAATGGAAAGTAGAGCCTGCTGGCTGCTGGGCTGCTGTAAGGCTCCAGTATCTACTGCGGTGACAGTAAATACTGGAGCACTAACTCAAGGTAAATCTAGTTCTGATAGTGACTCACAACACAATTCATTCACATGAACCAGTCCTTTACAACAAAGCCCGCTGCTAGATGTATACACCACAGTGTCAGCTCCTAGCAGTAAGTCAAGGTAAAAAAAAACAGCCATGTCAGTGTGGAAGTGATTCATAACGAGTCATCCAGGTTTAACCAGATGATGTAGCCTTTTATTTAAGACCTTTCCTTTGTAACAAAGCTGTTGGGGCCAGTAACAGTCAGCGAGAACACCTAGCATTAACTCAAAGCTGTAGGGGGAGGGTACCTATCAGCGAGAACACCTAGCATTAACTCAAAGCTGTAGGGGGAGGGTACCTATCAGCGAGAACAGCTAGCATTAACTCAAAGCTGTAGGGGGAGGGTACCTATCAGCGACAACACCTAGCATTAACTCAAAGCTGTAGGGGGAGGGTACCAGTCAGCGAGAACACCTAGCATTAACTCAAAGCTGTAGGGGGAGGGTACCAGTCAGCGAGAACACCTAGCATTAACTCAAAACGGTAGGGGGAGGGTACCTATCAGCGAGAACACCTAGCATTAACTCAAAACGGTAGGGGGAGGGTACCTATCAGCGCGAACACCTAGCATTAACTCAAAGCTGTAGGGGGAGGGTACCTATCAACGAGAACACCTAGCATTAACTCAAAGCTGTAGGGGGAGGGTACCTATCAGCGAGAACACCTAGCATTAACTCAAAACACAGCTAGCTCTGGAACAGGTCACAAATTCCACTGCTTGCTTATTAACATGTCATGTATAACGTTCCGCTGGGGGGCGGGGCTGGGCTGGGGGGCGGGGCTGGTTTTAATTCCAGTGATGTCAGCGGTAAAGCATTCCTTTGGGGATGTGAGAAGGTAGTCATGCGGTGTTCTGGGAGACTGATGATGATGTCAGGACACTTGGCCTGGGTCCCAAATGGAACTCTAGGCCCTACATTTATTCATTTAAGGCTAATCAGTAGGGCACCACTTTTGACCAGGCCCTTAGGGAATAGGGCACCACTTTTGACCAGGCCCATAGGGTATAGGGCACCACTTTTGACCAGGCCAATAGGGCTTTGGTGCACTAGGGAATAGGGTGTCATTTGGGAAATACACAATGTGTAGGGCACTATATAGGGAAGAGGGACACAGCCAATGTGTAGGGCACTATATAGGGAAGAGGGACACAGCCAATGTGTAGGGCACTATATAGGGAAGAGGGACACAGCCAATGTGTAGGGCACTATATAGGGAAGAGGGACACAGCCAATGTGTAGGGCACTATATAGGGAAGAGGGACACAGCCAATGGATACCGGGAAGAGAAAGGGTTCTGCTGTTGCCAGGAGACGGGAGAGACCTGAGGAATGACTGCATTCCAGGAATCTAGAGGAAACACTGTGTTCCTGGCTCATACAGGGAGAGGAAGACAGAAGCAGAACATTCACAGACATACACCATCCTACACACACTGCTGTGAACACGCACAGCTCTGAACCAATAGCAGAGGAACAGAAGCCCCATGTAACAGGTCTACAGGAGAACCATCTAGAAAGCCACGAATGGACCTAAAAATCAGTTGCCTGGCCAAACTCAAAAACACATACAGTCATATAATCATCCTAAAAAAAAAAATCTAACCTTCTCAAAGCTACCAACTGTCTCACACACACACAACAACTAGTACTATTTGCACATTGCTTAATAAAAAATGAAAATGTAGCTGCGACTATAATACTTTACATGTCGTGATATTTTAAACTTTTGAGTGCGACGCTTAGTGTTCATTTCTAATAGTTTGTTGATGCGTTTGTTTCTTCTCACTTTTGTTTATCGATTTCACTTACTTTGGCAATGTAAACATATGTTTCCCATGCTATTTAGAGAGGCAGAGCGAGAGGCAGAGCGAGAGGCAGAGCGAGAGGCAGAGCGAGAGGCAGAGCGAGAGGCCATCTCTTCAGCCGCTCTCTGAAGCTTTAGTCTTGCTGTCAGTTGGATTGTTCTTTATTGTGCAAATCAGCTCTCGCTCTCTCTCTCCCTCTCTGGGTTGAGACGATACTTCAGGGGGCCTGGGACAGAGAGACACAGACCAGACCACCCACACATCACTTCCTGGAGGTCCAGCCAGTCACAGCCTGAGAGAGGAGTCTGTCAGGCAGTCAGAGCGGCTAGACTAGGGGGCGACTAGACTTTTTATTACGCTACCAGTCAACAGTCTGAGACAGGGGCCTGCTGGTATGACGTCAGCCAGTCTGAGCTTAAAGGAAAAGGCCTGTTATTATGAAATCAGTCAACAGGGATCTACTAGTATGACTGTACTGTCACTATGGAAACAGCCAGGGGCTATAACCTAAACGGGTGGTGTAAACCCAAGTATGACTGTACTGTCACTATGGAAACAGCCAAGGGGCTATAACCTAAGCAGGTGGTGTAAACCCAAGTATGACTGTACTGTCACTATGGAAACAGCCAGGGGCTATAACCTAAAGGGGTGGTGTAAACCCAAGTATGACTGTACTGTCACTATGGAAACAGCCAAGGGGCTATAACCTAAAGGGGTGGTGTAAACCCAAGTATGACTGTACTGTCACTATGGAAACAGCCAGGGGCTATAACCTAAAGGGGTGGTGTAAACCCAAGTATGACTGTACTGTCACTATGGAAACAGCCAAGGGGCTATAACCTAAAGGGGTGGTGTAAACCCAAGTATGACTGTACTGTCACTATGGAAACAGCCAAGGGGCTATAACCTAAACGGGTGGTGTAAACCCAAGTATGACTGTCCTGTCACTATGGAAACAGCCAAGGGGCTATAACCTAAAGGGGTGGTGTAAACCCAAGTATGACTGTACTGTCACTATGGAAACAGCCAGGGGCTATAACCTAAAGGGGTGGTGTAAACCCAAGTATGACTGTACTGTCACTATGGAAACAGCCAGGGGCTATAACCTAAACGGGTGGTGTAAACCCAAGTATGACTGTACTGTCACTATGGAAACAGCCAGGGGCTATAACCTAAACGGGTGGTGTAAACCCAAGTATGACTGTACTGTCACTATGGAAACAGCCAAGGGGCTATAACCTAAACAGGTGGTGTAAACCCAAGTATACTTATATATACTTATATATCCCATTTAGCAGACGCTTTTGTCCAAAGCGACTTACAAGTCGTATGACTGTACTGTCACTATGGAAACAGCCAGGGGCTATAACCTAAACGGGTGGTGTAAACCCAAGTATGACTGTACTGTCACTATGGAAACAGCCAAGGGGCTATAACCTAAACAGGTGGTGTAAACCCAGGTATGACTGTACTGTCACTATGGACACAGCCAAGGGGCTATAACCTAAACGGGTGGTGTAAACCCAAGTATGACTGTACTGTCACTATGGAAACAGCCAAGGGGCTATAACCTAAAGGGGTGGTGTAAACCCAAGTATGACTGTACTGTCACTATGGAAACAGCCAGGGGGCTATAACCTAAACGGGTGGTGTAAACCCAAGTATGACTGTACTGTCACTATGGAAACAGCCAGGGGCTATAACCT